>NW_027308048.1:0-229463 GCF_047496885.1 Scyliorhinus torazame | reverse complement strand
AAGGGGGGAGGGAGGGGGAGGAATGGGGAGGGAGGGGGAGGAAGGGGGGGGGAGGGAGGTGGAGGAAGGGGGAGGGAGGGAGGGGGAGGGGGAAGGGGAGAGGGGAGGGGAGGGGGAGAAAGGGGCGGAGGGAGGGGGGAGGGAAGGGGCGGAGGGAGGGGGAGGAGGAGGGGGAGGAAGGGAGGGAGGGGGAGGAAGGGGGGAGGGAGGGGGAGGAAGGGGGAGGGAGGGGAGGAAGGGGGAGGGAGGGGGAGGAAGGGGGAGGGAGGGGGAGGAAGGGGGAGGGAGGGGAGGAAGGGAGGGGGGGAGGGAGGGAGCGAGTGGGGGAGGGAGGGGGGAAGGAGGGGGAGGGAGGGGGAGGGAGGGAGGGGGAGGAAGAGGAGGGAGGGGGAGGGCGGGGGAGGAAGGGGGGAGAAGGGGGGAGGGAGGGGGAGGGAGTGGGAGGAAGGGGGGGAGTGAGGGGGGAGGAAGGGGGGAGGAGAGGGAGGTAGGGGGGAGGGGGAGGAAGGGGGGGAGGGAGGAAGGGGGTGAATGGTGGGAGGGAGGAAGAGGGGAAGGGGGAGGGAGGAGGGGGGAAGGGGGGAGGGAGGAGGGGAAGGGGTGGAGGGAGGGGGAGGAAGGGGGGAGGGAGGAAGGGGGAGGGAGGGGGAGGAAGGGGGAGGGAGGGGGAGGAAGGGGGAGGGAGGGGGAGGAAGTGGGGAGGGAGGGAGGGGGAGGAAGGGGGAGGGGGAGGAAGGGGGGAGGGAGCGAGGGAGGGGGAGGTAGGGGGGAGGAAGGGGGGAGGGGGGGAGGGAGGGAGGGGAGGAAGGGGGAGGAGGGGAGGGAGGTGCAGGAAGAGGGGAAGGGAGGGGCAGGAAGGGGGAGGGAGGGGGAGGAAGGGAGGGGGGGAGGGAGGGGGAGGAAGGGGGGAGGGAGGGGGAGGAAGGGGGAGGGAGGGAGGGGGGAGGGAGGGGGAGGAAGGGGAGGGAGGGGGAGGAAGGGGGTAGGTGGAGGAAGGGGGAGGGGGGTGGAAGGGGGAGGGAGGGGGAGGAAGGAGGAAGGGGGAGGGGGGAGGGAGGGAGGGGGAGGAAGGAGGAAGGGGGGAGGGGGGGGGGAGGGAGGGGGAGGAGGGGGGAGGAGGGGGAGGGAGGGGCAGGAAGGGGGAGGGAGGGGGAGGAAGGGTTTGAGGGGGAAGGGATGGGAGGAAGGGGGAGGGAGGGGGAGGAAGGGGGGAGGGAGGGGGAGGAAGGGGGGTGGGAGGGGGAGGAAGGGGGGCAGGGAGGGGAGGAAGGGGGGGAGGGGGAGGAAGGGGGAGGGAGGTTGAGGAAGGGGGAAGGGAGGGGGGGAAGGGAGGGGGAGGAAGGGGGGAGGGAGGGGAAGGAGGCGGGGAGGGAGGGAGGGGGAGGAAGGGAGGAAGGGGGAGGAAGGGGGAGGAAGGGGGAGGGAGGGGAGAAAGGGGGGAGGGAGGGGAGGAAGGCGGGAGGGGCGGAAGGGGGGAGGGATTGGAGGAAATGGGGAGGAAGGGGGGAGGGAGGGGAGAAGGGGGGGAGGGGGAGGGTGGGGAGAAGGGGGGGAGGGAGGGGTGGAAGGGGGGGAGGAGGGGGTGGAAGGGGGGAGGAGGGGGAGGGAGGGGGGGTGAAAGGGGGGGAGGGAGGGGAGGAAGGGGGAGGGAGGGGAGGAAGGGGAGGGAGGGGAGGAAGGGGGTGGGAGGACAGGAAGGGGGGAGGGAGGGGAGGAAGGCGGAGGGAGGGGTGGAAGGGGGGGAGGGAGGGGGGAGGGAGGGGGGAGGAAGGGGGGGAGGGAGGGGGAGGGAGGGGAGGAAGGGGGGGAGAGAGGGGAGGAAGGCGGGAGGGGCGGAAGGGGGAGGGATGGGAGGAAGGGGGAGGAAGGGGGGAGGGAGGGGAGAAGGGGGGGAGGGGGGAGGGAGGGGAGAAGGGGGGAGGGAGGGGTGGAAGGGGGGGAGGGAGGGGTGGAAGGGGGGGAGGGAGGGGGGGAGGGAGGGGGGTGAAAGGGGGGAGGGAGGGGAAGGGGAGGGGAGGGAAGGGGGAGGGAGGGGAGGAAGGGGGAGGGAGGGGAGGAAGGGGGGAGGGAGGGGAGGAAGGGGGAGGGAGGACAGGAAGGGGGGACGGAGGGGAGGAAGGCGGAGGGAGGGGTGGAAGGGGGGAGGGAGGGGGAGGGAGGGTGGAGGAAGTGTGGGAGGGAGGGGAGGGAGGGGAGGAAGGGGGAGGGAGGGGAGGAAGGGGGAGGGAGGGGAGCAAGGGGGAGGGAGGGGAGGAAGGGGGGATGGAGGGGAGGAAGGGGGGAGGGAGGGGAAGGGGGGAGGGGAGGAAGGGGGGAGGGAGGGGAGGAAGGGGGAGGGAGGAGAGGAAGGGGGAGGAAGGGGAGGGAGGGGAGGAAGGGGAGAGGGAGGGGAGGAAGGGGGGAGTGTCGGTAGGAAGGGGAGTGAGGGGAGGAAGGGGGAGTGAGGGGAGGGAGGGGGGAGGTAGGGGGAGGAGGGAGGGAGGGGAGGAGGGGGGAAGGAGGGGGAGGAAGGGGGAGGGAGGGGGAGGAAGGGGGGAGGGAGGGGGAGGATGGGGGGATGGAGGGGGGAGGAAGGGAGGGGGGAGGAAGGGGGAGGGAGGGGAGGGAGGGGAGGAAGGGAGAGGGAGGGGAGGAAGGGGGGAGGGAGGGGAGGAAGGGGGGAGAGAGGGGGAGGAAGGGGGGAGGGAGGGGAGGAAGGGGGGAGGGAGGGGAGGAAGGGGGAGGGAGGGGAGGATGGTGGGAGTGAGGGGAGGAAGGGGGAGAGGGAGGGGGAGGGAGGGCAGGAAGGGGGGAGGGAGGGGAGGAAGGGGGGAGGGAGGGGAGGAAGGGGGGGAGGGGAGGACGGAGGGGAGGAAGGGGGGGATGGAGGGGAGGAAGTGTGGGAGGGAGGGGAGGAAGGGGGAGGGAGGGGAGGAAGGGGGGAGTGATGGGAGGAAGGGGGAGGGAGGGGAGGAAGGGGGGAGGGAGGGGAGGAAGTGGGAGGGAGGAGGAGGAAGGGGGGAGGAAGGGGGAGGGAGGGGGGAGGAAGGAGGAGGGGGGGGGAGGAAGGGGGTGGGAGGGGGAGGAAGGTGGGGAAGGGAGGGGGAGGAAGGGGGGAGGGAGAGGGAGGAAGGGGGGAGGGAGGGGGAGGAAGGGGGGAGGGAGGGGGAGGAAGGGGTAGGGTGGGGAGGAAGGGGGGGAGGGAGGGGGAGGAAGGGGGGGAGGGAGGGGCAGGAAGGGGGAGGGAGGGAGGAAGGGGGAGGGAGGGGAGGGAGGGAGGGGAGGAAGGGGGGAGGAAGGGTGGGAGGGAGGGGAGGAAGGGGGGAGGGAGGTTGAGGAAGGGGGGAAGGGAGGGGGGGGAAGTGAGGGGGAGGAAGGGGGAGGGAGGGGAAGGAGGCGGGGAGGGAGGGAGGGGGAGGAAGGGAGGAAGGGGGAGGAAGGGGGAGGAAGGGGGAGGGAGGGGAGAAAGGGGGGAGGGAGGGGAGGAAGGCGGGAGGGGCGGAAGGGGGGAGGGATTGGAGGAAATGGGGAGGAAGGGGGGAGGGAGGGGAGAAGGGGGGGAGGGGGGAGGGAGGGGAGAAGGGGGGGGAGGGAGGGGTGGAAGGGGGAGGGAGGGGTGGAAGGGGGGAGGGAGGGGGAGGGAGGGGGGTGAAAGGGGGGGAGGGAGGGGAGGAAGGGGGAGGGAGGGGAGGAAGGGGAGGGAGGGAGGAAGGGGGTGGGAGGCCAGGAAGGGGGAGGGAGGGGAGGAAGGCGGAGGGAGGGGTGGAAGGGGGGGAGGGAGGGGGAGGGAGGGGGGAGGAAGGGGGGGAGGGAGGGGAGGGAGGGGAGGAAGGGGGGGAGAGAGGGGAGGAAGGCGGGAGGGGCGGAAGGGGGAGGGATGGGAGGAAGGGGGAGGAAGGGGGGAGGGAGGGGAGAAGGGGAGGAGGGGGGAGGGAGGGGAGAAGGGGGGAGGGAGGGGTGGAAGGGGGGGAGGGAGGGGTGGAAGGGGGGGAGGGAGGGGGGGAGGGAGGGGGGTGAAAGGGGGGAGGGAGGGGAGGGAGGGGAGGAAGGGGGAGGGAGGGGAGGAAGGGGGAGGGAGGGGAGGAAGGGGGAGGGAGGGGAGGAAGGGGGAGGGAGGACAGGAAGGGGGGACGGAGGGGAGGAAGGCGGAGGGAGGGGTGGAAGGGGGAGGGAGGGGGGAGGGAGGGTGGAGGAAGTGTGGGAGGGAGGGGAGGGAGGGGAGGAAGGGGAGGGAGGGGAGGAAGGGGGAGGGAGGGGAGGAAGGGGGAGGGAGGGGAGGAAGGGGGGATGGAGGGGAGGAAGGCGGGAGGGAGGGGAGGAAGGGGGGAGGGGAGGAAGGGGGGAGGAGGGGAGGAAGGGGGAGGGAGGAGAGGAAGGGGAGGAAGGGGGAGGGAGGGGAGGAAGGGGAGAGGGAGGGGAGGAAGGGGGAGTGTCGGTAGCAAGGGAGAGTGAGGGGAGGAAGGGGGAGTGAGGGGAGGGAGGGGGGAGGTAGGGGAGGAGGGAGGGAGGGGAGGAGGGGGGGAAGGAGGGGGAGGAAGGGGGGAGGGAGGGGGAGGAAGGGGGGAGGGAGGGGGAGGATGGGGGGATGGAGGGGGGGAGGAAGGGAGGGGGGAGGAAGGGGGGGAGGGAGGGGAGGGAGGGGAGGAAGGGAGAGGGAGGGGAGGAAGGGGGGAGGGAGGGGAGGAAGGGGGGAGAGAGGGGAGGAAGGGGGAGGGAGGGGAGGAAGGGGGGAGGGAGGGTAGGAAGGGGGAGGGAGGGGGAGGATGGTGGGAGTGAGGGGAGGAAGGGGGAGAGGGAGGGGAGGGAGGGCAGGAAGGGGGGAGGGAGGGGAGGAAGGGGGGAGGGAGGGGAGGAAGGGGGGAGTGATGGGAGGAAGGGGGAGGGAGGGGAGGAAGGGGGAGGGAGGGAGGAAGTGGGAGGGAGGAGGAGGAAGGGGGGAGGAAGGGGCAGGGAGGGGGGAGGAAGGGGGAGGGAGGGGGGAGGAAGGGGGGTGGGGAGCGGGAGGAAGGTGGGGAAGGGAGGGGGAGGAAGGGGGGGAGGGAGAGGGAGGAAGGGGGGAGGGAGGGGGAGGAAGGGGGGAGGGAGGGGGAGGAAGGGGGGGGAGGGGAGGGGGAGGAAGGGGGAGGGAGGGGAGGAGGAAGGGGGGGAGGGAGGGGGAGGAAGGGGGGAGGGAGGGGCAGGAAGGGGGAGGGAGGGGAGGAAGGGGGAGGGAGGGGAGGGAGGGAGGGGAGGAAGGGGGGAGGAAGGGTGGGAGGGGGGGAGGAAGGGGGGAGGAAGGGGGAGGGAGGGGAGGAAGGGGGGAGGGAGGGGAGGAAGGCGGGAGGGGCGGAAGGGGGGAGGGAGGCGAGGAAGGGGGAGGAAGGGGGGAGGGAGGGGAGAAGGGGGGAGGGAGGGTGGAAGGGGGGGAGGGAGGGGTGGAAGGGGGAGGGAGGGGGGAGGGAGGGGGGTGGAAGGGGGAAGGGAGGGGAGGGAGGGGAGGAAGGGGGAGTGAGTGGAGGAAGGGGGAGGGAGGGGAGGAAGGGGGAGGGATGGGAGGAAGGGGGAGGGAGGGGAGGAAGGGGGAGGGAGGGGAGGAAGGGGGATGAGGGGAGGAAGGGGGGAGGAGGGGTGGAAGGCGGAGGGAGGGGTGGAAGGGGGGAGGGAGGGGAGGGAGGGGGAGGAAGTGGGGGAGGGGGGGAGGGAGGGGAGGAAGGGGGAGGGAGGGAGGAAGGGGGAGGGAGGAGGGAAAGGGGGAGGGAGGGGAGGAAGGGGAGGGAGGGGAGAAAGGGGGGAGGGAGGGGAGGAAGGGGGAGGGAGGGGAGGAAGGGGGAGGGAGGGGAGGAAGGTGGAGGGAGGGGAGGAAGGGGGGAGGGAGGGGAGGAAGGGGGAGGGAGGGGAGGAAGGGAGAGGGAGGGGACGAAGGGGGGAGTGAGGGGAGGAAGGGGGGAGTGAGGGGAGGAAGGGGGGAGTGAGGGGAGGGAGGGGGCAGGTAGGGGGAGGAGGGAGGGAGGGGAGAAGGGGGGGAAGGAGGGGGAGGAAGGGGGAGGGAGGGGGAGGAAGGAGGGGAGGGAAGGGGGAGGAAGGGGGGAGGGAGGGGAGGAAGGGGGGGAGGGAGGGGGAGGAAGAGGGGAGGGAGGGGGAGGAGGTAGGGTGGGGGAGGAAGGGGGGAGGGAGGGGAGGAAGGGGGAGGGAGGGGCAGGAAGGGGGGAGGGAGGGGGAGGAAGGTGGGGAGGGAGGGGGAGGAAGTGGGAGGGAGGGGGAGGAAGGGGGGGAGGGAGGGGGAGGAAGGGGGAGGGAGGGGGAGGAGGGGGAGGAAGGGGGGAGGGAGGGGGGGAGGGAGGGGGAGGAAGGGGAGGGAAGGGGAGGAAGGGGGGAGGGAGGGGAGGAAGGGGGAGGCAGGGGGGAGGGAAGGGGAGGAAGGGGGGAGGGAAGGGGAGGAAGGGGGGAGGGAGGGGAGGAAGGGCGGGAGGGAGGGGAGGAAGGGGGAGGGAGGGGAGGAAGGGGGGGAATGAGAGGAGGAAGAGGGGGAGGGAGGGGAGGAAGGGGGAGGGAGGGGAGGGAGGGGAGGAAGGGGGGAGGGAGGGGAGGAAGGGGGAGGGAGGGGAGGAAGGGGGAGGGAGGGGAGGAAGGTGGGAGGGAGGAAGGGGGGATGGAGGGGAGGAAGGGGGAGGGAGGGGGAGGGAGGGGGAGGAAGGGGGGAAGGGAGGGGAGGAAGGGGGAGGGAGGGGGAGGAAGGGGGAGGAGGGGGGAGGAGGGGAGGAAGGGGGGGGCGGGGAGGAAGGGGGGCGGGGAGGAAGGGGAGGGGGGAGGGAGGGGAGGAAGGGGGGAGGGAGGGGAGGAAGTGGGGAGGAAGGGAGGAAGGGGGGGAGGGAGGGGGGAAAGGGGGGAGGGAGGGGAGGAAGGGGGAGGGAGGGGAGGAAGGGGGGAGGGAGGGGAGGAAGGGGGGAGGGAGGGGAGGAAGGGGGGGAGGTGAGGAAGGGGGGAGGGAGGGGAGGAAGGGGGGAGGGAGGGGAGGAAGGGGGGAAGGGAGTGGAGGAAGGGGGGTGGGGGGGGAAGGGGGGAGGGAGGGGAGGAAGGGGGTGGAGGGGAGGAAGGGGGAGGGGAGGAAGGGGGGGAGGGAGGGGAGGAAGGGGGGAGGGAAGGGAGAAGGGGTAGGGAGGGGTGGAAGGGGGGAGGGAGGGGAGGAAGGGGGAGGGAGGGGAGGAAGGGGGGAGGGAGGGGAGGGAGGGGAGGAAGGGGGAGGGAGGGGAGGAAGGGGGAGGGAGGGGAGGAAGGGGGGAGGGGGAGGGAGGGGGAGGAGGGGGAGGGAGGGGGAGGGAGGGGGAGGAAGGGGGGAGGGAGGGTGAGGAAGGGGGAGGGAGGGGGAGGAAGGGGGAGGGAGGGGGAGGAAGGGGGGAGGGAGGGGGAGGAAGGGGGAGGGAGGGCGAGGAAGGGAGGGATAGAGGGGGAGGAAGGGGGAGGGAGGGGGAGGAAGGGGGGAGGGCGAGGAAGGGGGGGAGGGAGCGGGAGGAAGGGGGGGAGGGAGGGGGAGGGGGAGGGAGGGGGAGGAAGGGGGAGGGAGGGGGAGGAAGGGGGAGGGAGGGGGAGGAAGGGTGGGAGGGAGGGGAGGAAGGGGTGAGGAAGGGGGAGGGAGGCGAGGAAGGGGGGGGAGGGAGGGGAGGAAGGCGGGTGGGGCGGAAGGGGGAGGGAGGGGAGGAAGGGGGGAGGGAGGGGAGAAGGGGGAGGGGGGAGGGAGGGGAGAAGGGGGAGGGAGGGGTGGAAGGGGGGGAGGGAGAGGTGGAAGGGGGAGGGAGGGGGGAGGGAGGGGGGTGGAAGGGGGGAGGGAGGGGAGGGAGGGGAGAAAGGGGGAGGGAGGGGAGGAAGGGGGAGGGAGGGGAGGAAGGGGGAGGGAGGGGAGGAAGGGGAGGGAGGGGGAGGAAGGGGGATGGGAGGGGGAGGAAGGGGGAGGGAGGGCGAGGAAGGGGGGGATGGAGGGGGAGGAAGGGGGGAGGGAGGGGGAGGAAGGGGGGGGAGGGGGAGGAAGGGGGGGAGGGAGGGGAGGACGGGGGAATGAGGGGAGGAAGAGGGGGAGGGAGGGGAGGAAGGGGGAGGGAGGGGAGGAAGGGGGGAGTGAGCGGAGGAAGGGGGGAGTGAGGGGAGGAACGGGGAGGGATGGGAGGAAGGGGGAGGGAGGGGAGGAAGGGGGGAGGGAGGGGGAGGGAGGGGGAGGAAGGGGGAGGGAGGGCGGAGGGAGGGGGAGGGAGGGGGAAGAAGGGGTGGAGGGAGGGTGAGGGAGGGGGAGGAAGGGGGGGAGGGAGGGGGAGGAAGGGGGGAGGGAGGGGGAGGAAGGGGGGAGGGAGGGGGAGGGAGGGGAGGAAGGGGGGCGTGGAGGAAGGGGGCGGGGAGGAAGGGGGGAGGGACGGGAGGGAGGGAGGGTAGGAAGGGGGGAGGGAGGGGAGGAAGGGGGAGGGAGGGGAGGAAGTGGGGAGGGAGGGGAGGAAGGAGGGGAGGAAGGGGGAAGGGGGGAGGGAGGGGGGAAGGGGGGAGGGAGGGGAGGATGGGGGTGGGAGCGGAGGAGGGGGAGGAGGGGAGGGGGGGGGGGAGGGAGGGGAGGAAGGGGGAGGGAGGGGAGGAAGGGGGAGGGAGGGGAGGAAGGGGGGAAGGGAGTGGAGGAAGGGGGGTGGGGGGAAGGGGGAGGGAGGGGAGGAAGGGGGTGGAGGGGAGGAAGGGGGGGTGGAGGGGAGGAAGGGGGGGAGGGAGGGGAGGAAGGGGGGGAGGGAGGGGAGGAAGGGGGGGAGGGAGGGGAGAAGGGGGGAGGGAGGGGGTAGAGGGGGGAGGGAGGGGAGGAAGGGGGGAGGGAGGGGTGGAAGGGGGGAGGTAGGGGAGGGAGGGGAGGAAGGGGGAGGGTGGGGAGGAAGGGGGAGGGAGGGGAGGAAGGGGGGAGGGGAGGGAGGGGGAGGGAGGGGGAGGGAGGGGGAGGGAGGGGGGAGGGAGGGGGAGGGAGGGGGAGGAAGGGGGGGAGGGAGGGGGTGGGTGGGGGAGGGAGGGGTGGATGGGGTGGGTGGGGGAGGATGGGGGAGGGAGGGGGAGGAAGGGGGTGGGAGGGGAGGAAGGGGGATGGGAGGGGGAGGAAGGGGGAGGGAGGGCGAGGAAGGGGGGATGGTGGGGGAGGAAGGGGGAGGGAGGGGGTGGAAGGGGGAGGGGGAGGAAGGGGGGGTGGGAGCAGGAGGAAGGGGGGGTGGGAGGGGGCGAGGGGGAGGAAGGGGGAGGGTGGGGGAGGAAGGGGGGGAGGGAGGGGGAGGAAGGGGGGAGGGAGCGGGAGGAAGGGGGGAGGGAGGGGGAGGGGGAGGGAAGGGGAGGAAGGGGGAGGAAGGGGGAAGGAGGGGGAGGAAGGGGAGGGTGGGGGAGGAGGGGGGAGGGAGGGGGAGGAAGGGGGAGGGAGGGGGAGGAAGGGGGGGAGGGAGGAAGGGGGAAGGGGGAGGGAGGAAGGGGGGGAAGGGGGAGGTTGGAGGGGGGAAGGGGGGGAGGGGGGAAGGGGGGAGGGGGAAGGGGGAGGGAGGGGGTAGGGCGGTGGGAGGGGGAGGAACGGGGGGAGGGAGGAAGGGGGAGGGAGGGGAGGGAGGGGGGAGGAAGGGGGAGGGAGGGAGTGGGAGGGAGGAAGGGGGAGGGAGGGAGGGAGAGGGTGGGGGTGGAGGTGGAGGGAGGGGGAAGGATGGGGAGGAGGGGGAAGAAGGGGGAGGGAGGGTGAGGGAGGGGGAGGAAGGGGGAGGGAGGGGGGAGGAAGGGGGGAGGGCGGGGGAGGAAGGGGGAGGGAGGGGGAGGGAGGGGAGGAAGGGGGGAGGGGAGGAAGGGGGCGGGGAGGAAGGGGGGAGGGACGGGAGGGAGGGAGGGGGAGGAAGGGGGGAGGGAGGGGAGGAAGGGGGGAGGGAGGGGAGGAAGTGGGGAGGGAGGGGAGGAAGGAATGGAGGAAGGGGGGAAGGGGGGAGGGAGGGGGGAAGGGGGGAGGGAGGGGAGGAAGGGGGGAGGGAGGGAGGAGGGGGAGGGGAGGAAGGGGGAGGGAGGGGAGGAAGGGGGGGAGGGGAGGAAGGGGGGAGGGAGGGGAGGAAGGGGGAAGGGAGGGGAGGAAGGGGGAAGGGAGTGGAGGAAGGGGGTGGGGGGGAAGGGGGAGGGAGGGGAGGAAGGGGGTGGGGGGAGGAAGGGGGGAGGGAGGGGAGGAAGGGGGGGGAGGGTGGGGAGGAAGGGGGGGAGGGAGGGGTGAAGGGGGAGGGAGGGGTGGAAGGGGGAGGGAGGGGAGGAAGGGGGGAGGGAGGGGAGGAAGGGGGAGGGTGGGGACGGAGGGGAGGAAGGGGGGAGGGAGGGGAGGAAGGGGGTTGGGAGGGGAGGAAGGGGGGGAGGGAGGGGGAGGAAGGGGGGAGGGAGGGGGAGGAAGGGGGAGGGAGGGGGAGGAAGGGGGGGAGGGGAGGGGGAGGAAGGGGGGAGGGAGGGGGTGGAAGGGGGAAGGGAGGGGGAGGAAGGGGGAGGGAGGGCGAGGAAGGGGGGGATGGAGGGGGAGGAAGGGGGGAGGGAGGGGTAGGAAGGGGGGGGGAGGGGGAGGAAGGGGGATGGGAGGGGAGGAAGGGGGGGAATGAGGGGGAGGAAGTGGGGGAGGGAGGGGAGGAAGGGGGGAAGGAGGGGTGGAAGGGGGGTGAGGGGGAGGAAGGGGGGAGTGAGGGGAGGAAGGGGGTGGGAGGGGAGGAAGGGGGGAGGGAGGGGAGGAAGGGGGAGGGAGGGGTGGAGTGGGAGGGAGGGGGAGGGTGGGGTGGGTGGGGGGAGGGAGAGGGAGGGAGGGGAAGAAGGGGGAGGGAGGGTGAGGGAGGGGGTGGATGGGGGAGGGAGGGGGAGGAAGGGGGGAGGGTGGGGGTGGAAGGGGGAGGGAGGGGGAGGGAGGGGAGGAAGGGGGCGTGGAGGAAGGGGGGCGGGGAGGAAGGGGGGGAGGGACGGGAGGGAGGGAGGGGAGGAAGGGGGGGAAGGAGGGGAGGAAGGGGGGAGGGAGGGGAGGAAGTGGGGAGGAGGGTGGGGGAGGGAGGTAGGGGGGGAGGGGGGAAGGGGAGGGAGGGGGGAAGGGGGGAGGGAGTGGAGGATGGGGGGAGGGAGCGGAGGAGGGGGGGAGGGGAGGAAGGGGGGAGGGGGGAGGAAGGGGGGAGGATGGTTGGCTGGCTGGAGGAATGGATGGATGGCTGGATGGATGGCTGGATGGAGGGATGGCTGGATGAATGGCTGGCTGGAGGGGTGGATGGATGGATTATTGGCTGGATGGATGGCTGGATGGAGGGATGGCTGGATGGGTGGCTGGCTGGAGGGATGGATGGATGGCTGGATGGATGGCTGGATGGAGGGATGACTGGCTGGAGTGACGGATGGATGGATGGCTGGATGGATGGCTGTATGGAGGGATGGCTGGATGGAAGGCTGGATGGATGGATTGCTGGATGGATGGATGGATGGACGGATGGATGGAGGGATGGCTGAATGGATATCTGGCTGGAGGGATGGATGGATGGATGGATGGCTGGATGGATGGCTGGATGGAGGAATGGTTGGATGGATGGATTGCTGGAGGGATGGATGGCTGGATGGATGGATGGATGGATGGCTGGATGGATGGGCGGCTGGATGGGCGATTGGCTGGAGGGATGGATGGATGGATGGCTGGATGGATGGCTGGCTGGAGGGATGGATGGATGGATGGATGGATGGATGGCTGGATGGATGGCTGGATGGATGGATGGCTGGATGGATGGATGGCTGGAGTGATGGATGGGTGGATGGTTCGATGGATGGCTGGTTGAATGGATGGCTGGATGGATGGCTGGCTGGAGGGATTGAAGGATGGATGGATGGCTGGATGGATGGCTGGATGGATGGCTGGATGGACGGATGGATGGATGGATGGCTGGATGGATGGCTGGATGGATGGATGGATGGATGGATGGCTGGCTGGAGGGATAGATGGATGGATGGCTGGCTGGAGGGATGGATGGATGGATGGCTGGCTGGATGGCTGGATAGATGGATGGCTGGATGGCTGGCTGGCTGGAGAGATGGATGGATGGATGGGTGGCAGGGTGGATGGCTGGATGGATGGATCTCCGGATGGTTGGCTGGCTGGAGGGATGGATGAATGGCTGGATGGACGGCTGGATGGAGGGATGGCTGGCTGGATGGCTGGCGGGAGGGATGGATGGATGGATGGATGGCTGAATGGATGGCTGGATGGAGGGATGGCTGGATGGATGGCTGGCTGGAGGGATGGATGGATGGATGAATGGCCGAATGGATGGCTGGATGGATGGCTGGCTGGAGGGATGGAAGGATGGATGGTAGGCTGGATGGACGGCTGGATGGATGGCTGGATGTCTGGATGGCTGGCTGGATGGATGGATGGCTGGTTGGCTGGATGGATGGATGGAAGGCTGGATGGATGGATGGATGGACGGATGGATGGAGGGATGGATGGATGGATGGATGACTGGAGGGATGGCTGGATGGATGGATGGCTGGATGGATGGATGGCTGGATGGATGGCTGGCTGGAGGGATGGATGGATGGATGGATGCATGGATGAATGGCTGGCTGGATGGATGGATGGATGGCTGGATGGATGGCTGGATGGATGGCTGGATGGATGGATGGACGGATGGATGGATGGTTGGATGGATGGCGGGATGGATGGATGGCTGGATGGATGGCTGGCTGGAGGGATGGATGGATGGATGGCTGGCTGGAGGGATGGATGGATGGATGGCTGGATGGATGGCTGGATAAATGGATGGCTGGATGGCTGGCTGGCTGGAGAGATGGATGGATGGATGGGTGGCTGAATGGATGGCTGGATGGATGGATGTCCGGATGGATGGCTGGCTGGAGGGATAGATGGTTGGATGGATGGCTGGATGGATGTCTGGATGGATGGATGGCTGGATGGATGGCTGGCTGGAGGGATGGATGGATGGATGGATGGCTGGATGGATGGCTGGCTGAATGGATGGCTGGATGGATGGATGTCCGGATGGATGGCTGGCTGGAGGGATGTTTGGTTGGATGGATGGCTGGATGGATGTCTGGATGGATGGATGGCTGGATGGATGGCTGGCTGGAGGGATGGATGGATGGATGGATGGCTGGATGGATGGCTGGCTGGAGGGATGGATGGATGGATGGATGGCTGGATGGATGGCTGGATGGATGGCTGGATGGATTGCTGGCTGGAGGAATGGATGGATTAATGAATGGCTGGACGGATGGCTGGATGGATGGAAGGCTGGATGGATGGCTGGCTGGAGGGATGGATGGATGGCTGGCTGAATGGATGGCTAGATCGATGGATGGCTGGATGGATGGCTTGCTGGAGGAATGGAGTCATGGATGGATGGCCGGATGGACGGCTGGATGGAAGGATGGCTGGATGCATGGCTGGCTGGAGGGATGGATTGATGGATGGTTATCTGGATGGCTGGCTGGATGAATGGATGGCTCGATGGATGGCTGGCTGGAGAGATGGATGGATGGATGGCTGGATGGATGGCTGGATGGAGGGATGGCTGGATGGTTGGCTGGCTGGAGGAATGGATGGATGGCTGAATGGAGGGATGGCTGGATGGATGGCTAGCTGGAGGGATGGATGGATGGATTATTGGCTGGATGGATGGCTGGATGGAGGGATGGCTGGATGGGTGGCTGGCTGGAGGGATGGATGGATGGCTGGATGGATGGCTGGATGGAGGGATGACTGGCTGGAGTGACGGATGGATGGATGGCTGGATGGATGGCTGTATGGAGGGATGGCTGGATGGAAGGCTGGATGGATGGATGGCTGGATGGATGGATGGATGGACGGATGGATGGAGGGATGGCTGGATGGATATCTGGCTGGAGGGATGGATGGATGGATGGATGGCTGGATGGATGGCTGGATGGAGGAATGGTTGGATGGATGGATTGCTGGAGGGATGGATGGCTGGATGGATGGCTGGATGGATGGCTGGATGGATGGACGGCTGGATGGGCGATTGGCTGGAGGGATGGATGGATGGATGGCTGGATGGATGGCTGGCTGGAGGGATGGATGGATGGATGGATGGATGGATGGATGGCTGGATGGATGGCTGGATGGATGGATTGCTGGATGGATGGATGGCTGGAGTGATGGATGGGTGGATGGTTCGATGGATGGCTGGTTGAATGGATGGCTGGATGGATGGCTGGCTGGATAGATTGAAGGATGGATGGGTGGCTGGATGGATGGCTGGATGGATGGCTGGATGGACGGATGGATGGATGGATGGCTGGATGGATGGCTGGATGGATGGATGGATGGCTGGCTGGAGGGATAGATGGATGGATGGCTGGCTGGAGGGATGGCTGGATGAATGGCTGGCTGGATGGCTGGATAGATGGATGGCTGGATGGCTGGCTGGCTGGAGAGATGGATGGATGGATGGGTGGCTGGGTGGATGGCTGGATGGATGGATGTCCGGATGGTTGGCTGGCTGGAGGGATGGATGGATGGCTGGATGGATGTCTGGATGGATGGATGGCTGGATGGATGGCTGGCTGGAGGGATGGATGGATGGATGGATGGCTGGATGGATGGCTGGATGGATGGATGGCTGGACGGATGGCTGGCTGGAGGGATGGATGGATGGATGGCTGGATGGATGGCTGGATGGATGGCTGGATGGATTGTTTGCTGGAGGAATGGATGGATTAATGAATGGCTGGACGGATGGCTGGATGGATGGAAGGCTGGATGGATGGCTGGCTGGAGGGATGGATGGATGGATGGCTGAATGGATGGCTAGATCGATGGATGGTTGGATGGATGGCTGGCTGGAGGAATGGAGTCATGGTTGGATGGCCGGATGGACGGCTGGATGGAAGGATGGGTGGATGCATGGCTGGCTGGAGGGATGGATTGATGGATGGATGGCTGAATGGCTGGCTGGGTTGATGGATGGCTCGATGGATGGCTGGCTGGACGGATGGATGGATGGATGGATGGATGGATGGCTGGATGGAGGGATGGCTGGATGGTTGGCTGGCTGGAGGGATGGATGGATGGCTGGATTGATGGCTGGATGGTGGGGTGGCTGGATGGAATGCTGGCTGGAGGGATGGATGGATGGATTATTGGCTGGATGGATGGCTGGATGGAGGGATGGCTGTATGGGTGGCTGGCTGGAGGGATGGATGGATGGCTGGATGGACGGCTGGATGGAGGGATGGCTGGCTGGATGGATGACTGGATGGATGGCTGGAAGAATGGATGGCTGAATGTATGGCTGGCTGGAGAGATGGATGAATGGTTGGATGGCTGGATGGATGGTTGGATGGACGGATGGCTGGATGGATGACTGGCTGGAGGGATGGATGGATGGATGGATGGCTGGATGGGTGGCTGCATGGATGAATGGCTGGATGGATGGCTGGTTGGAGGGAAGGATGGATCAATGGATGGCTGGCTGGAGGGATGGAAGGATGGATGGAAGGCTGGATGGACGGCTGGATGGATGGCTGGATGTCTGGATGGCTGGCTGGATGGATGGATGGCTGGTTGGCTGGATTGATGGATGGAAGGCTGGATGGATGGATGGATGGACGGATGGATGGGGGGATGAATGGATGGATGGATGGCTGGATGGATGGCTGGATGGCTGGATGGATGGATGGCTGGATGGATGGCTCGCTGGAGGGATGGATGGATGGATGGATGCATGGATGAATGGCTGGCTGGATGGATGGATGGATGGCTGGATGGATGGCTGGATGGATGGCTGGATGGATGGATGGACGAATGGATGGATGGCTGGATGGATGGCGGGATGGATGGATGGCTGGATGGATGGCTGGCTGGAGGGATGGATGGCTGGCTGGAGGGATGGATGGATGGATGGCTGGATGGACGGCTGGATAGATGGATGGCTGGATGGCTGGCTGGCTGGAGAGATGGAGGGATGGAGGGGTGGCTGGATGGATGTCTGGATGGATGGATGGCTGGATGGATGGCTGGCTGGAGGGATGGATGGATGGATGGATGACTGGATGGATGGCTGGAAGAATGGATGGCTGAATGTATGGCTGGCTGGAGAGATGGATGAATGGTTGGATGGCTGGATGGATGGTTGGATGGAGGGATGGCTGGATGGATGACTGGCTGGAGGGATGAATGGATGGATGGATGGCTGGATGGGTGGCTGTATGGTTGGCTGGATGGATGCCTGGCTGGAGGGACGGATGGATGGCTGGATGGATGGTTGGATGGATGGATGGCTGGATGGATGGCTGGCAGGAGGGATGGATGGATGGATGGATGGCTGGATGGATGGCTGGATGGATGGATGGCTGGATGGATGGCTGGCTGGAGGGATGGATGAATGTATGTCTGGATGGATGGATGGCCGAATGGATGTCTGGCTGATGGGATGGATGGATGGATGGATGGCTAAATGGATGGCTGGATGGATGGATGGCTGGATGGATGGTTCGCTGGAGGGATGGATGAATGGATAGATGGCTGGATGGATGACGGGATGGCTGGTTGGCTGAATGGGTAGCTGGCTGGGCGGATGGATTGATGGATGGATGGCTGGATGGATGGCTGGATGGATGGATGAATGGATGGCTGGCCGGCTGGAGGTATGGATGGATGGATGAATGGCTGGATGGATGGCTGGATGGAGAGATGGATGAATGCATGGATGGCTGGATGGATGGCTGGATGGACGGATGGCTGGATTGATGGCTGGCGGGAGGGATGAATGGATGGATGGCTGGATGGATGGCTGGATGGATGGATGGCTGGATGAATGGCTTGCTGGAGGGATGGATGGATGGAGGGATGGATGGATGGTTGGCTGGCTGGAGGAATGGATGGATTGCTGGATGGATGGCTGGATGGAGGGATGGCTGGATGGATGGCTGGCTGGAGGGATGGATGGATGGATTATTGGCTGGATGGATGGCTGGATGGAGGGATGGCTGGATGGGTGGCTGGCTGGAGGGATGGATGGCTGGCTGGATGGATGGCTGGATGGAGGGATGACTGGCTGGAGTGACGGATGGATGGATGGCTGGATGGATGGCTGTATGGAGGGATAGCTGGATGGAAGGCTGGATGGATGGATGGCTGGATGGATGGATGGATGGACGGATGGATGGAGGGATGGCTGGATGGATATCTGGCTGGAGGGATGGATGGATGGATGGATGGCTGGATGGATGGCTGGATGGAGGAATGGTTGGATGGATGGATTGCTGGAGGGATGGATGGCTGGATGGATGGCTGGATGGATGGGCGGCTGGATGGGCGATTGGCTGGAGGGATGGATGGTTGGATGGCTGGATGGATGGCTGGCTGGAGGGATGGATGGATGGATGGATGGATGGCTGGATGGATGGCTGGATGGATGGATGGCTGGATGGATGGATGGCTGGAGTGATGGATGGGTGGATGGTTCGATGGATGGCTGGTTGAATGGATGGCTGGTTGGATGGCTGGCTGGAGGGATTGAAGGATGGATGGATGGCTGGATGGATGGCTGGATGGATGGCTGGATGGACGGATGGATGGATGGATGGCTGGATCGATGGCTGGATGGATGGATGGATGGATGGATGGCTGGCTGGAGGGATAGATGGATGGACGGCTAGCTGGAGGGATGGCTGGATGGATGGCTGGCTGGATGGCTGGATAGATGGATGGCTGGATGGCTGGCTGGCTGGAGAGATGGATGGATGGATGGGTGGCTGGGTGGATGGCTGGATGGATGGATGTCCGGATGGTTGGCTGGCTGGAGGGATGGATGGATGGCTGGATGGATGTCTGATTGGATGGATGGCTGGATGGATGGCTGGCTGGAGGGATGGATGGATGGATGGATGGCTGGATGGATGGCTGGATGGATGGATGGCTGGATGGAAGGCTGGCTGGAGGTATGGATGGATGGATGGCTGAATGGATGGCTGGATGGATGGCTGGATGGATTGTTTGCTGGAGGAATGGATGGATTAATGAATGGCTGGTCGGAGGGCTGGATGGATGGAAGGCTGGATGGATGGCTGGCTGGAGGGATGGATGGATGGATGGCTGAATGGATGGCTAGATCGATGGATGGTTGGATGGATGGCTGGCTGGAGGAATTGAGTCATGGATGGATGGCCGGATGGACGGCTGGATGGAAGGATGGCTGGATGCATGGCTGGCTGGAGGGATGGATTGATGGATGGATGGCTGGATGGCTGGCTG
Organism: Scyliorhinus torazame; assembly: GCF_047496885.1. Lineage (NCBI taxonomy): Eukaryota > Metazoa > Chordata > Chondrichthyes > Carcharhiniformes > Scyliorhinidae > Scyliorhinus > Scyliorhinus torazame. The sequence goes on along the minus strand of NW_027308048.1, from coordinate 211,243 downwards.
GGTTGATGGATGGCTCGATGGATGGCTGGCTGGACGGATGGATGGATGGATGGCTGGATGGATGGCTGGATGGAGGGATGCCTGGATGGTTGGCTGGCTGGAGGGATGGATGGATGGCTGGATTGATGGCTGGATGGTGGGGAGGCTGGATGGATGGCTGGCTGGAGGGATGGATGGATGGATTATTGGCTGGATGGATGGCTGGATGGAGGGATGGCTGTATGGGTGGCTGGCTGGAGGGATGGATGGATGGCTGGATGGACGGCTGGATGGAGGGATGGCTGGCTGGATGGATGACTGGATGGATGGCTGGAAGAATGGATGGCTGAATGTATGGCTGACTGGAGAGATGGATGAATGGTTGGATGGCTGGATGGATGGTTGGATGGAGGGATGGCTGGATGGATGACTGGCTGGAGGGATGGATGGATGGATGGATGGCTGGATGGGTGGCTGTATGGATGGATGGCTGGATGGATGGCTGGCTGGAGGGAAGGATGGATGGATGGATGGCTGGCTGGAGGGATGGAAGGATGGATGGAAGGCTGGATGGACGGCTGGATGGATGGCTGGATGTCTGGATGACTGGCTGGATGGATGGATGGCTGGTTGGCTGGCTGGATGGATGGAAGGCTGGATGGATGGAAGGCTGGATGGATGGATGGATGGACGGATGGATGGAGGGATGGATGGATGGATGGATGGCTGGATGGATGGCTGGATGGATGGATGGCTGGATGGATGGATGGCTGGATGGTTGGCTGGCTGGAGGGATGGTTGGATGGATGGATGCATGGATGAATGGCTGGCTGGATGGATGGATGGATGGCTGGATGGATAGCTGGATGGATGGCTGGATGGATGGATGGACGGATGGAAGGATGGCTGGATGGATGGAGGGATGGATGGATGGCTGGATGGATGGCTGGCTGGAGGGATGGATGGATGGATGGCTGGCTGGAGGGATGGATGGATGGATGGCTGGATGGATGGCTGGATAGATGGATGGTTGGATGGCTGGCTGGCTGGAGAGATGGAGGGATGGAGGGGTGGCTGGATGGATGTCTGGATGGATGGATGGCTGGATGGATGGCTGGCTGGAGGGATGGATGAATGGATGGATGACTGGATGGATGGCTGGAAGAATGGATGGCAGCATGTATGGCTGGCTGGAGAGATGGATGAATGGTTGGATGGCTGGATGGATAGTTGGATGGAGGGATGGCTGGATGGATGACTGGCTGGAGGGATGAATGGATGGATGAATGGCTGGATGGGTGGCTGTATGGATGGATGGCTGGATGGATGGCTGGCTGGAGGGAAGGATGGATGGATGGATGGCTGGATCGATGGCTGGATGGATGGTTGGCTGGATGGATGGCTGGCTGGAGGGACGGATGGATGGCTGGATGGATGGTTGGATGGATGGATGGCTGGATGGATGGCTGGCAGGAGGGATGGATGGATGGATGGTTGGTTGGATGGATGGCTGGATGGATGGATGGCTGGATGGATGGCTGGCTGGAGGGATGGATGAATGTATGTCTGCATGGATGGATGGCAGAATGGATGTCTGGCTGATGGGATGGATGGATGGATGGATGGCTAAATGGATGGCTGAATGGATGGATGGCTGGATGGATGGTTCGCTGGAGGGATGGATGAATGGATAGATGGCTGGATAGATGGCTGGATGGATGGCGGGGTGGCTGGTTGGCTGGATGGTTTCTGAGCGGCTTGCACCAAAATTAACTATTTTTTTGCCGAACATTCGTTTTGGAACCAAAGTGATTTTCTCAGCGAGTTAAGCATTTTGAGTAATATGCCGGTTGGTTTCAGAGCGGCTTGCATCAAAATTAACTATTTTTTGCCAAACTTTCATTTTGGAAACAGAGTGATTTTCTCGGCGGGTTAAGCATTTTGAGTAATGTTCCGGTTGGTTTCAGAGCGGCTTGCATCAAAATTAACTATTTTTTGCCGAACATTCATTTTGGAACCAAAGTGATTTTCTCGGCGAGTTAAGCATTTTGAGTAATGTGTCGGTTGGTTTCAGAGCGGCTTCGATGAAAATTTACTATTTTTCGACGAACTTTCATTTTGGAACCAAAGTGATTTTCTCGGCGAGTTAAGCATTTTGAGTAATGTGCCGGTTGGTTTCATAGCGGCTTGCATCAAAATTAACTATTTTTTGCCAAACATTCATTTTGGAATGAAAGTGATTTTCTCGGCGCGTTAAGCAATTTGATTAACAGCCAGATGGTTTCTGAGCGGCTTGCACCAAAATTAACTATTTTTTGCCGAACATTCATTTAGGAACCAAAGTGATTTTCTCGGCGAGTTAAGCATTTTGAGTAATGTGTCGGTTGGTTTCAGAGCGGCTTGCACCAAAATTAACTATTTTTTGCCAAACTTTCATTTTGGAAACAGAGTGATTGGCTCGGCGAGATAAGCATTTTGAGTAATTTGCCAGTTGGTTTCAGAGCGGCTTGCATCAAAATTAACTATTATTTGCCGAACATTCATTTTGGAACCAAAGTGATTTTCTCGGCGGGTTAAGCATTTTGAGTAATGTTCCGGTTGGTTTCAGAGCGGCTTGCATCAAAATTAACTATTTTTTGCCAAACATTCATTTTGGAAAAAAGTGATTTTCTCGGCGAGTTAAGCATTTTGAGTAATTTGTCAGTTGGTTTCAGTGCGGCTTGCATCAAAATTTACTATTTTTCGACGAACTTTCATTTTGGAACCAAAGTGATTTTCTCGGCGAGTTAAGCATTTTGAGTAATGTGTCGGTTGGTTTCAGAGCGGCTTGCACCAAAATTAACTATTTTTTGCCAAACATTCATTTTGGAATGAAAGTGATTTTCTGGGCGCGTTAAGCAATTTGAGTAACAGCCATATGGTTTCTGAGCGGCTTGCACCAAAATCAACTATTTTTTGCTGAACATTCATTTTGGAACCAAAGTGATTTTCTCGGCGAGTAAAGCATTTTGAGTAATGTTCCGGTTGGTTTCTGAGCGGCTTGCATCAAAATTAACTATTTTTTGCCGAACATTCATTTTGGAACCAAAGTGGTTTTCTCGGCGAGTTAAGCATTTTGAGTAATGTTCCGGTTGGTTTCTGAGCGGCTTGCATCAAAATTAACTATATTTTGCCAAACATTCATTTTGGAATGAAAGTGATTTTCTTGGCGAGTTAAGCATTTTGAGTAATAGCCAGATGGTTTCAGAGCGGCTTGCATCAAAATTAACTATTTTTTGCCGAACATTCATTTTGGAACCAAAGTGATTTTCTCGGCCAGTTAAGCATTTTGAGTAATGTGCCGGTTGGTTTCAGAGCGGCTTGCATCAAAATTAACCATTTTTTGCCAAACATTCATTTTGGAATGAAAGTGATTTTCTCGGCGAGTTCAGCATTTTGAGTAACAGTCAGATGGTTTCTGAGCGGCTTGCACCAAAATTAACTGTTTTTTTGCCGAACATTCGTTTTGGAACCAAAGTGATTTTCTCGGCGAGTTAAGCATTTTGAGTAATATGCCGGTTGGTTTCAGAGCGGCTTGCATCAAAATTAACTATTTTTTGCCAAACTTTAATTTTGGAAACAGAGTGATTGGCTCGGCGAGATAAGCATTTTGAGAAATTTGCCAGTTGGTTTCAGAGCGGCTTGCATCAAAATTAACTATTATTTGCCGAACATTCATTTTGGAACCAAAGTGATTTTCTCGGCGGGTTAAGCATTTTGAGTAATGTTCCGGTTGGTTTCAGAGCGGCTTGCATCAAAATTAACTATTTTTTGCCAAACATTCATTTTGGAATAAAAGTGATTTTCTCGGCGAGTTAAGCATTTTGAGTAATTTGTCAGTTGGTTTCAGTGCGGCTTGCATCAAAATTTACTATTTTTCGACGAACTTTCATTTTGGAACCAAAGTGATTTTCTCGGCGAGTTAAGCATTTTGAGTAATGTGCCGGTTGGTTTCAGAGCGGCTTGCATCAAAATTAACTATTTTTTGCCAAACATTCATTTTGGAATGAAAGTGATTTTCTCGGCGCGTTAAGCAAGTTGAGTAACAGCCATATGGTTTCTGAGCGGCTTGCACCAAAATTAACTATTTTTTGCCGAACATTCATTTTGGAACCAAAGTGATTTTCTCGGCGAGTTAAGCATTTTGAGTAATGTGCCGGTTGGTTTCAGAGCGGCTTGCATCAAAATTAACTATTTTTTGCCAAACATTCATTTTGGAATGAAGGTGATTTTCTCGGCGAGTAACAGCCAGATGGTTTCAGAGCGGCTTGCATCAAAATTAACTATTTTTTGCCGAACATTCATTTTGGAACCAAAGTGATTTTCTCGGCCAGTTAAGCATTTTGAGTAATGTGCCGGTTGGTTTCAGAGCGGCTTGCATCAAAATTAACTATTTTTTGCCAAACATTCATTTTGGAATGAAAGTGATTTTCTCGGCGAGTTCAGCATTTTGAGTAACAGTCAGATGGTTTCTGAGCGGCTTGCACCAAAATTAACTGTTTTTTTGCCGAACATTCGTTTTGGAACCAAAGTGATTTTCTCGGCGAGTTAAGCATTTTGAGTAATATGCCGGTTGGTTTCAGAGCGGCTTGCATCAAAATTAACTATTTTTTGCCAAACTTTAATTTTGGAAACAGAGTGATTGGCTCGGCGAGATAAGCATTTTGAGAAATTTGCCAGTTGGTTTCAGAGCGGCTTGCATCAAAATTAACTATTATTTGCCGAACATTCATTTTGGAACCAAAGTGATTTTCTCGGCGGGTTAAGCATTTTGAGTAATGTTCCGGTTGGTTTCAGAGCGGCTTGCATCAAAATTAACTATTTTTTGCCAAACATTCATTTTGGAATAAAAGTGATTTTCTCGGCGAGTTAAGCATTTTGAGTAATTTGTCAGTTGGTTTCAGTGCGGCTTGCATCAAAATTTACTATTTTTCGACGAACTTTCATTTTGGAACCAAAGTGATTTTCTCGGCGAGTTAAGCATTTTGAGTAATGTGCCGGTTGGTTTCAGAGCGGCTTGCATCAAAATTAACTATTTTTTGCCAAACATTCATTTTGGAATGAAAGTGATTTTCTCGGCGCGTTAAGCAAGTTGAGTAACAGCCATATGGTTTCTGAGCGGCTTGCACCAAAATTAACTATTTTTTGCCGAACATTCATTTTGGAACCAAAGTGATTTTCTCGGCGAGTTAAGCATTTTGAGTAATGTGCCGGTTGGTTTCAGAGCGGCTTGCATCAAAATTAACTATTTTTTGCCAAACATTCATTTTGGAATGAAGGTGATTTTCTCGGCGAGTAACAGCCAGATGGTTTCAGAGCGGCTTGCATCAAAATTAACTATTTTTTGCCGAACATTCATTTTGGAACCAAAGTGATTTTCTCGGCGAGTTAAGCATTTTGAGTAATGTTCCGGTTGGTTTCTGAGCGGCTTGCATCAAAATTAACTATTTTTTGCCAAACATTCATTTTGGAATGAAAGTGATTTTCTTGGCGAGTTAAGCATTTTGAGTAATAGCCAGATGGTTTCAGAGCGGCTTGCATCAAAATTAACTATTTTTTGCCGAACATTCATTTTGGAACCAAAGTGATTTTCTCGGCCAGTTAAGCATTTTGAGTAATGTGCCGGTTGGTTTCAGAGCGGCTTGCATCAAAATTGACTATTTTTTGCCAAACATTCATTTTGGAATGAAAGTGATTTTCTCGGCAAGTTCAGCATTTTGAGTAACAGTCAGATGGTTTCTGAGCGGCTTGCACCAAAATTAACTGTTTTTTTGCCGAACATTCGTTTTGGAACCAAAGTGATTTTCTCGGCGAGTTAAGCATTTTGAGTAATATGCCGGTTGGTTTCAGAGCGGCTTGCATCAAAATTAACTATTTTTTGCCAAACTTTAATTTTGGAAACAGAGTGATTGGCTCGGCGGGTTAAGCATTTTGAGTAATGTTCCGGTTGGTTTCAGAGCGGCTTGCATCAAAATTAACTATTTTTTGCCAAACATTCATTTTGGAATAAAAGTGATTTTCTCGGCGAGTTAAGCATTTTGAGTCATTTGTCAGTTGGTTTCAGTGCGGCTTGCATCAAAATTTACTATTTTTCGACGAACTTTCATTTTGGAACCAAAGTGATTTTCTCGGCGAGTTAAGCATTTTGAGTAATGTGCCGGTTGGTTTCAGAGCGGCTTGAATCAAACTTAACTATTTTTTGCCAAACATTCATTTTGGAATGAAAGTGATTTTCTCGGCGCGTTAAGCAATTTGAGTAACAGCCATATGGTTTCTGAGCGGCTTGCACCAAAATAAACTATTTTTTGCCGAACATTCATTTTGGAACCAAAGTGATTTTCTCGGCGAGTTAAGCATTTTGAGTAATTTGCCAATTGGTTTCAGAGCGGCTTGCATCAAAATTAACTATTATTTGCCGAACATTCATTTTGGAACCAAAGTGATTTTCTCGGCGGGTTAAGCATTTTGAGTAATGTTCCGGTTGGTTTCAGAGCGGCTTGCATCAAAATTAACTATTTTTTGCCAAACATTCATTTTGGAATAAAAGTGATTTTCTCGGCGAGTTAAGCATTTTGAGTAATTTGTCAGTTGGTTTCAGTGCGGCTTGCATCAAAATTTACTATTTTTCGACGAACTTTCATTTTGGAACCAAAGTGATTTTCTCGGCGAGTTAAGCATTTTGAGTAATGTGTCGGTTGGTTTCAGAGCGGCTTGCACCAAAATTAACTATTTTTTGCCGAACATTCATTTTGGAACCAAAGTGATTTTCCAGCGAGTTAAGCATTTTGAGTAATGTGCCGGTTGGTTTCAGAGCGGCTTGCATCAAAATTAACTATTTTTTGCCAAACATTCATTTTGGAATGAAAGTGATTTTCTCGGCGCGTTAAGCAATTTGAGTAACAGCCATATGGTTTCTGAGCGGCTTGCACCAAAATTAACTATTTTTTGCCGAACATTCATTTTGGAACCAAAGTGATTTTGTCGGCGAGTTAAGCATTTTGAGTAATTTGACAGTTGGTTTCAGAGCGGCTTGCATCAAAATTAACTATTATTTGCCGAACATTCATTTTGGAACCAAAGTGATTTTCTCGGCGGGTTAAGCATTTTGAGTAATGTTCCGGTTGGTTTCAGAGCGGCTTGCATCAAAATTAACTATTTTTTGCCAAACATTCATTTTGGAATAAAAGTGATTTTCTCGGCGAGTTAAGCATTTTGAGTAATTTGTCAGTTGGTTTCAGTGCGGCTTGCATCAAAATTTACTATTTTTCGACGAACTTTCATTTTGGAACCAAAGTGATTTTCTCGGCGAGTTAAGCATTTTGAGTAATGTGTCGGTTGGTTTCAGAGCGGCTTGCACCAAAATTAACTATTTTTTGCCGAACATTCATTTTGTAACCAAAGTGATTTTCCAGCGAGTTAAGCATTTTGAGTAATATGCCGGTTGGTTTCAGAGCGGCTTGCATCAAAATTAACTATTTTTTGCCAAACTTTCATTTTGGAAACAGAGTGATTGGCTCGGCGAGATAAGCATTTTGAGTAATTTGCCAGTTGGTTTCAGAGCGGCTTGCATCAAATTTAACTATTATTTGCCGAACATTCATTTTGGAACCAAAGTGATTTTCTCGGCGGGTTAAGCATTTTGAGTAATGTTCCGTTTGGTTTCAGAGCGGCTTGCATCAAAATTAACTATTTTTTGCCAAACATTCATTTTGGAATAAAAGTGATTTTCTCGGCGAGTTAAGCATTTTGAGTAATTTGTCAGTTGGTTTCAGTGCGGCTTGCATCAAAATATACTATTTTTCGACGAACTTTCATTTTGGAACCAAAGTGATTTTCTCGGCGAGTTAAGCATTTTGAGTAATGTGCCGGTTGGTTTCAGAGCGGCTTGCATCAAAATTAACTATTTTTTGCCAAACATTCATTTTGGAATGAAAGTGATTTTCTCGGCGCGTTAAGCAATTTGAGTAACAGCCATATGGTTTCTGAGCGGCTTGCACCAAAATTAACTATTTTTTGCCGAACATTCATTTTGGAACCAAAGTGATTTTCTCGGCGAGTTAAGCATTTTGAGTAATTTGCCAGTTGGTTTCAGAGCGGCTTGCATCAAAATTAACTATTATTTGCCGAACATTCATTTTGGAACCAAAGTGATTTTCTCGGCGGGTTAAGCATTTTGAGTAATGTTCCGGTTGGTTTCAGAGCGGCTTGCATCAAAATTAACTATTTTTTGCCAAACATTCATTTTGGAATAAAAGTGATTTTCTCGGCGAGTTAAGCATTTTGAGTAATTTGTCAGTTGGTTTCAGTGCGGCTTGCATCAAAATTTACTATTTTTCGACGAACTTTCATTTTGGAACCAAAGTGATTTTCTCGGCGAGTTAAGCATTTTGAGTAATGTGCCGGTTGGTTTCAGAGCGGCTTGCATCAAAATTAACTATTTTTTGCCAAACATTCATTTTGGAATGAAAGTGATTTTCTCGGCGCGTTAAGCAATTTGAGTAACAGCCATATGGTTTCTGAGCGGCTAGCACCAAAATTAACTATTTTTTGCCGAACATTCATTTTGGAACCAAAGTGATTTTCTCGGCGGGTTAAGCATTTTGAGTAATGTTCCGGTTGGTTTCTGAGCGGCTTGCATCAAAATTAACTATTTTTTGCCAAACATTCATTTTGTAATGAAAGTGATTTTCTTGGCGAGTTAAGCATTTTGAGTAATAGCCAGATGGTTTCAGAGCGGCTTGCAACAAAATTAACTATTTTTTGCCGAACATTCATTTTGGAACCAAAGTGATTTTCTCGGCCAGTTAAGCATTTTGAGTAATGTGCCGGTTGGTTTCAGAGCGGCTTGCATCAAAATTAACTATTTTTTGCCAAACATTCATTTTGGAATGAAAGTGATTTTCTCGGCGAGTTAAGCATTTTGAGTAATGTGTCGGTTGGTTTCAGAGCGGCTTGCACCAAAATTAACTATTTTTTGCCGAACATTCATTTTGGAACCAAAGTGATTTTCCGGCGAGTTAAGCATTTTGAGTAATATGCCGGTTGGTTTCAGAGCGGCTTGCATCAAAATTACCTATTTTTTGCCAAACTTTCATTTTGGAAACAGAGTGATTGGCTCGGCGAGATAAGCATTTTGAGTAATTTACCAGTTGGTTTCAGAACGGCTTGCATCAAAATTAACTATTATTTGCCGAACATTCATTTTGGAATCAAAGTGATTTTCTCGGCGGGTTAAGCATTTTGAGTAATGTTCCGGTTGGTTTCAGAGCGGCTTGTATCAAAATTAACTATTTTTTGCCAAACATTCATTTTGGAATAAAAGTGATTTTCTCGGCGAGTTAAGCATTTTGAGTAATTTGTCAGTTGGTTTCAGTGCGGCTTGCATCAAAATTAACTATTATTTGCCGAACAATCATTTTGGAACCAAAGTGATTTTCTCGGCGAGTTAAGCATTTTGAGTAATGTGGCGGTTGGTTTCAGAGCGGCTTCGATGAAAATTTACTATTTTTCGACGAACTTTCATTTTGGAAGCAAAGTGATTTTCTCGGCGAGTTAAGCATTTTGAGTAATGTGCCGGTTGGTTTCAGAGCGGCTTGCATCAAAATTAACTATTTTTTGCCAAACATTCATTTTGGAATGAAAGTGATTTTCTCGGCGCGTTAAGCAATTTGAGTAACAGCCATATGGTTTCTGAGCGGCTTGCACCAAAATTAACTATTTTTTGCCGAACATTCATTTTGGAACCAAAGTGATTTTCTCGGCGAGTTAAGCATTTTGAGTAATGTGCCGGTTGGTTTCAGAGCGGCTTGCATCAAAATTAACTATTTTTTGCCAAACATTCATTTTGGAATGAAGGTGATTTTCTCGACGAGTAACAGCCAGATGGTTTCAGAGCGGCTTGCATCAAAATTAACTATTTTTTGCCGAACATTCATTTTGGAACCAAAGTGATTTTCTCGGCGAGTTAAGCATTTTGAGTAATGTTCCGGTTGGTTTCTGAGCGGCGTGCATCAAAATTAACTATTTTTTGCCAAACATTCATTTTGGAATGAAAGTGATTTTCTCGGCGCGTTAAGCAATTTGAGTAACAGCCATATGGTTTCTGAGCGGCTTGCACCAAAATTAACTATTTTTTTGCCGAACATTCGTTTTGGAACCAAAGTGATTTTCTCGGCGAGTTAAGCATTTTGAGTAATATGCCGGTTGGTTTCAGAGCGGCTTGCATCAAAATTAACTATTTTTTGCCAAACTTTCATTTTGGAAACAGAGTGATTTTCTCGGCGGGTTAAGCATTTTGAGTAATGTTCCGGTTGGTTTCAGAGCGGCTTGCATCAAAATTAACTATTTTTTGCCGAACATTCATTTTGGAACCAAAGTGATTTTCTCGGCGAGTTAAGCATTTTGAGTAATGTGTCGGTTGGTTTCAGAGCGGCTTCGATGAAAATTTACTATTTTTCGACGAACTTTCATTTTGGAACCAAAGTGATTTTCTCGGCGAGTTAAGCATTTTGAGTAATGTGCCGATTGGTTTCATAGCGGCTTGCATCAAAATTAACTATTTTTTGCCAAACATTCATTTTGGAATGAAAGTGATTTTCTCGGCGCGATAAGCAATTTGATTAACAGCCAGATGGTTTCTGAGCGGCTTGCACCAAAATTAACTATTTTTTGCCGAACATTCATTTAGGAACCAAAGTGATTTTCTCGGCGAGTTAAGCATTTTGAGTAATGTGTCGGTTGGTTTCAGAGCGGCTTGCACCAAAATTAACTATTTTTTGCCAAACTTTCATTTTGGAAACAGAGTGATTGGCTCGGCGAGATAAGCATTTTGAGTAATTTGCCAGTTGGTTTCAGAGCGGCTTGCATCAAAATTAACTATTATTTGCCGAACATTCATTTTGGAACCAAAGTGATTTTCTCGGCGGGTTAAGCATTTTGAGTAATGTTCCGGTTGGTTTCAGAGCGGCTTGCATCAAAATTAACTATTTTTTGCCAAACATTCATTTTGGAAAAAAGTGATTTTCTCGGCGAGTTAAGCATTTTGAGTAATTTGTCAGTTGGTTTCAGTGCGGCTTGCATCAAAATTTACTATTTTTCGACGAACTTTCATTTTGGAACCAAAGTGATTTTCTCGGCGAGTTAAGCATTTTGAGTAATGTGTCGGTTGGTTTCAGAGCGGCTTGCACCAAAATTAACTATTTTTTGCCAAACATTCATTTTGGAATGAAAGTGATTTTCTGGGCGCGTTAAGCAATTTGAGTAACAGCCATATGGTTTCTGAGCGGCTTGCACCAAAATTAACTATTTTTTGCTGAACATTCATTTTGGAACCAAAGTGATTTTCTCGGCGAGTTAAGCATTTTGAGTAATGTTCCGGTTGGTTTCTGAGCGGCTTGCATCAAAATTAACTATTTTTTGCCGAACATTCATTTTGGAACCAAAGTGGTTTTCTCGGCGAGTTAAGCATTTTGAGTAATGTTCCGGTTGGTTTCTGAGCGGCTTGCATCAAAATTAACTATATTTTGCCAAACATTCATTTTGGAATGAAAGTGATTTTCTTGGCGAGTTAAGCATTTTGAGTAATAGCCAGATGGTTTCAGAGCGGCTTGCATCAAAATTAACTATTTTTTGCCGAACATTCATTTTGGAACCAAAGTGATTTTCTCGGCCAGTTAAGCATTTTGAGTAATGTGCCGGTTGGTTTCAGAGCGGCTTGCATCAAAATTAACCATTTTTTGCCAAACATTCATTTTGGAATGAAAGTGATTTTCTCGGCGAGTTCAGCATTTTGAGTAACAGTCAGATGGTTTCTGAGCGGCTTGCACCAAAATTAACTGTTTTTTTGCCGAACATTCGTTTTGGAACCAAAGTGATTTTCTCGGCGAGTTAAGCATTTTGAGTAATATGCCGGTTGGTTTCAGAGCGGCTTGCATCAAAATTAACTATTTTTTGCCAAACTTTAATTTTGGAAACAGAGTGATTGGCTCGGCGAGATAAGCATTTTGAGAAATTTGCCAGTTGGTTTCAGAGCGGCTTGCATCAAAATTAACTATTATTTGCCGAACATTCATTTTGGAACCAAAGTGATTTTCTCGGCGGGTTAAGCATTTTGAGTAATGTGCCGGTTGGTTTCAGAGCGGCTTGCATCAAAATTAACTATTTTTTGCCAAACATTCATTTTGGAATGAAAGTGATTTTCTCGGCGAGTTAAGCATTTTGAGTAATGTGTCGGTTGGTTTCAGAGCGGCTTGCACCAAAATTAACTATTTTTTGCCGAACATTCATTTTGGAACCAAAGTGATTTTCCGGCGAGTTAAGCATTTTGAGTAATATGCCGGTTGGTTTCAGAGCGGCTTGCATCAAAATTAACTATTTTTTGCCAAACTTTCATTTTGGAAACAGAGTGATTGGCTCGGCGAGATAAGCATTTTGAGTAATTTACCAGTTGGTTTCAGAACGGCTTGCATCAAAATTAACTATTATTTGCCGAACATTCATTTTGGAATCAAAGTGATTTTCTCGGCGGGTTAAGCATTTTGAGTAATGTTCCGGTTGGTTTCAGAGCGGCTTGTATCAAAATTAACTATTTTTTGCCAAACATTCATTTTGGAATAAAAGTGATTTTCTCGGCGAGTTAAGCATTTTGAGTAATTTGTCAGTTGGTTTCAGTGCGGCTTGCATCAAAATTAACTATTATTTGCCGAACATTCATTTTGGAACCAAAGTGATTTTCTCGGCGAGTTAAGCATTTTGAGTAATGTGGCGGTTGGTTTCAGAGCGGCTTCGATGAAAATTTACTATTTTTCGACGAACTTTCATTTTGGAACCAAAGTGATTTTCTCGGCGAGTTAAGCATTTTGAGTAATGTGCCGGTTGGTTTCAGAGCGGCTTGCATCAAAATTAACTATTTTTTGCCAAACATTCATTTTGGAATGAAAGTGATTTTCTCGGCGCGTTAAGCAATTTGAGTAACAGCCATATGGTTTCTGAGCGGCTTGCACCAAAATTAACTATTTTTTGCCGAACATTCATTTTGGAACCAAAGTGATTTTCTCGGCGAGTTAAGCATTTTGAGTAATGTGCCGGTTGGTTTCAGAGCGGCTTGCATCAAAATTAACTATTTTTTGCCAAACATTCATTTTGGAATGAAGGTGATTTTCTCGACGAGTAACAGCCAGATGGTTTCAGAGCGGCTTGCATCAAAATTAACTATTTTTTGCCGAACATTCATTTTGGAACCAAAGTGATTTTCTCGGCGAGTTAAGCATTTTGAGTAATGTTCCGGTTGGTTTCTGAGCGGCGTGCATCAAAATTAACTATTTTTTGCCAAACATTCATTTTGGAATGAAAGTGATTTTCTCGGCGCGTTAAGCAATTTGAGTAACAGCCATATGGTTTCTGAGCGGCTTGCACCAAAATTAACTATTTTTTTGCCGAACATTCGTTTTGGAACCAAAGTGATTTTCTCGGCGAGTTAAGCATTTTGAGTAATATGCCGGTTGGTTTCAGAGCGGCTTGCATCAAAATTAACTATTTTTTGCCAAACTTTCATTTTGGAAACAGAGTGATTTTCTCGGCGGGTTAAGCATTTTGAGTAATGTTCCGGTTGGTTTCAGAGCGGCTTGCATCAAAATTAACTATTTTTTGCCGAACATTCATTTTGGAACCAAAGTGATTTTCTCGGCGAGTTAAGCATTTTGAGTAATGTGTCGGTTGGTTTCAGAGCGGCTTCGATGAAAATTTACTATTTTTCGACGAACTTTCATTTTGGAACCAAAGTGATTTTCTCGGCGAGTTAAGCATTTTGAGTAATGTGCCGGTTGGTTTCATAGCGGCTTGCATCAAAATTAACTATTTTTTGCCAAACATTCATTTTGGAATGAAAGTGATTTTCTCGGCGCGTTAAGCAATTTGATTAACAGCCAGATGGTTTCTGAGCGGCTTGCACCAAAATTAACTATTTTTTGCCGAACATTCATTTAGGAACCAAAGTGATTTTCTCGGCGAGTTAAGCATTTTGAGTAATGTGTCGGTTGGTTTCAGAGCGGCTTGCACCAAAATTAACTATTTTTTGCCAAACTTTCATTTTGGAAACAGAGTGATTGGCTCGGCGAGATAAGCATTTTGAGTAATTTGCCAGTTGGTTTCAGAGCGGCTTGCATCAAAATTAACTATTATTTGCCGAACATTCATTTTGGAACCAAAGTGATTTTCTCGGCGGGTTAAGCATTTTGAGTAATGTTCCGGTTGGTTTCAGAGCGGCTTGCATCAAAATTAACTATTTTTTGCCAAACATTCATTTTGGAAAAAAGTGATTTTCTCGGCGAGTTAAGCATTTTGAGTAATTTGTCAGTTGGTTTCAGTGCGGCTTGCATCAAAATTTACTATTTTTCGACGAACTTTCATTTTGGAACCAAAGTGATTTTCTCGGCGAGTTAAGCATTTTGAGTAATGTGTCGGTTGGTTTCAGAGCGGCTTGCACCAAAATTAACTATTTTTTGCCAAACATTCATTTTGGAATGAAAGTGATTTTCTGGGCGCGTTAAGCAATTTGAGTAACAGCCATATGGTTTCTGAGCGGCTTGCACCAAAATTAACTATTTTTTGCTGAACATTCATTTTGGAACCAAAGTGATTTTCTCGGCGAGTTAAGCATTTTGAGTAATGTTCCGGTTGGTTTCTGAGCGGCTTGCATCAAAATTAACTATTTTTTGCCGAACATTCATTTTGGAACCAAAGTGATTTTCTCGGCCAGTTAAGCATTTTGAGTAATGTGCCGGTTGGTTTCAGAGCGGCTTGCATCAAAATTAACCATTTTTTGCCAAACATTCATTTTGGAATGAAAGTGATTTTCTCGGCGAGTTCAGCATTTTGAGTAACAGTCAGATGGTTTCTGAGCGGCTTGCACCAAAATTAACTGTTTTTTTGCCGAACATTCGTTTTGGAACCAAAGTGATTTTCTCGGCGAGTTAAGCATTTTGAGTAATATGCCGGTTGGTTTCAGAGCGGCTTGCATCAAAATTAACTATTTTTTGCCAAACTTTAATTTTGGAAACAGAGTGATTGGCTCGGCGAGATAAGCATTTTGAGAAATTTGCCAGTTGGTTTCAGAGCGGCTTGCATCAAAATTAACTATTATTTGCCGAACATTCATTTTGGAACCAAAGTGATTTTCTCGGCGGGTTAAGCATTTTGAGTAATGTTCCGGTTGGTTTCAGAGCGGCTTGCATCAAAATTAACTATTTTTTGCCAAACATTCATTTTGGAATAAAAGTGATTTTCTCGGCGAGTTAAGCATTTTGAGTAATTTGTCAGTTGGTTTCAGTGCGGCTTGCATCAAAATTTACTATTTTTCGACGAACTTTCATTTTGGAACCAAAGTGATTTTCTCGGCGAGTTAAGCATTTTGAGTAATGTGCCGGTTGGTTTCAGAGCGGCTTGCATCAAAATTAACTATTTTTTGCCAAACATTCATTTTGGAATGAAAGTGATTTTCTCGGCGCGTTAAGCAAGTTGAGTAACAGCCATATGGTTTCTGAGCGGCTTGCACCAAAATTAACTATTTTTTGCCGAACATTCATTTTGGAACCAAAGTGATTTTCTCGGCGAGTTAAGCATTTTGAGTAATGTGCCGGTTGGTTTCAGAGCGGCTTGCATCAAAATTAACTATTTTTTGCCAAACATTCATTTTGGAATGAAGGTGATTTTCTCGGCGAGTAACAGCCAGATGGTTTCAGAGCGGCATGCATCAAAATTAACTATTTTTTGCCGAACATTCATTTTGGAACCAAAGTGATTTTCTCGGCCAGTTAAGCATTTTGAGTAATGTGCCGGTTGGTTTCAGAGCGGCTTGCATCAAAATTAACTATTTTTTGCCAAACATTCATTTTGGAATGAAAGTGATTTTCTCGGCGAGTTCAGCATTTTGAGTAACAGTCAGATGGTTTCTGAGCGGCTTGCACCAAAATTAACTGTTTTTTTGCCGAACATTCGTTTTGGAACCAAAGTGATTTTCTCGGCGAGTTAAGCATTTTGAGTAATATGCCGGTTGGTTTCAGAGCGGCTTGCATCAAAATTAACTATTTTTTGCCAAACTTTAATTTTGGAAACAGAGTGATTGGCTCGGCGAGATAAGCATTTTGAGAAATTTGCCAGTTGGTTTCAGAGCGGCTTGCATCAAAATTAACTATTATTTGCCGAACATTCATTTTGGAACCAAAGTGATTTTCTCGGCGGGTTAAGCATTTTGAGTAATGTTCCGGTTGGTTTCAGAGCGGCTTGCACCAAAATTAACTATTTTTTGCCGAACATTCATTTTGGAACCAAAGTGATTTTCTCGGCGAGTTAAGCATTTTGAGTAATGTGCCGGTTGGTTTCAGAGCGGCTTGCATCAAAATTAACTATTTTTTGCCAAACATTCATTTTGGAATGAAGGTGATTTTCTCGGCGAGTAACAGCCAGATGGTTTCAGAGCGGCTTGCATCAAAATTAACTATTTTTTGCCGAACATTCATTTTGGAACCAAAGTGATTTTCTCGGCGAGTTAAGCATTTTGAGTAATGTTCCGGTTGGTTTCTGAGCGGCTTGCATCAAAATTAACTATTTTTTGCCAAACATTCATTTTGGAATGAAAGTGATTTTCTTGGCGAGTTAAGCATTTTGAGTAATAGCCAGATGGTTTCAGAGCGGCTTGCATCAAAATTAACTATTTTTTGCCGAACATTCATTTTGGAACCAAAGTGATTTTCTCGGCCAGTTAAGCATTTTGAGTAATGTGCCGGTTGGTTTCAGAGCGGCTTGCATCAAAATTGACTATTTTTTGCCAAACATTCATTTTGGAATGAAAGTGATTTTCTCGGCGAGTTCAGCATTTTGAGTAACAGTCAGATGGTTTCTGAGCGGCTTGCACCAAAATTAACTGTTTTTTTGCCGAACATTCGTTTTGGGACCAAAGTGATTTTCTCGGCGAGTTAAGCATTTTGAGTAATATGCCGGTTGGTTTCAGAGCGGCTTGCATCAAAATTAACTATTTTTTGCCAAACTTTAATTTTGGAAACAGAGTGATTGGCTCGGCGAGATAAGCATTTTGAGAAATTTGCCAGTTGGTTTCAGAGCGGCTTGCATCAAAATTAACTATTATTTGCCGAACATTCATTTTGGAACCAAAGTGATTTTCTCGGCGGGTTAAGCATTTTGAGTAATGTTCCGGTTGGTTTCAGAGCGGCTTGCATCAAAATTAACTATTTTTTGCCAAACATTCATTTTGGAATAAAAGTGATTTTCTCGGCGAGTTAAGCATTTTGAGTAATTTGTCAGTTGGTTTCAGTGCGGCTTGCATCAAAATTTACTATTTTTCGACGAACTTTCATTTTGGAACCAAAGTGATTTTCTCGGCGAGTTAAGCATTTTGAGTAATGTGCCGGTTGGTTTCAGAGCGGCTTGCATCAAAATTAACTATTTTTTGCCAAACATTCATTTTGGAATGAAAGTGATTTTCTCGGCGCGTTAAGCAAGTTGAGTAACAGCCATATGGTTTCTGAGCGGCTTGCACCAAAATTAACTATTTTTTGCCGAACATTCATTTTGGAACCAAAGTGATTTTCTCGGCGAGTTAAGCATTTTGAGTAATGTGCCGGTTGGTTTCAGAGCGGCTTGCATCAAAATTAACTATTTTTTGCCAAACATTCATTTTGGAATGAGGGTGATTTTCTCGGCGAGTAACAGCCAGATGGTTTCAGAGCGGCATGCATCAAAATTAACTATTTTTTGCCGAACATTCATTTTGGAACCAAAGTGATTTTCTCGGCCAGTTAAGCATTTTGAGTAATGTGCCGGTTGGTTTCAGAGCGGCTTGCATCAAAATTAACTATTTTTTGCCAAACATTCATTTTGGAATGAAAGTGATTTTCTCGGCGAGTTCAGCATTTTGAGTAACAGTCAGATGGTTTCTGAGCGGCTTGCACCAAAATTAACTGTTTTTTTGCCGAACATTCGTTTTGGAACCAAAGTGATTTTCTCGGCGAGTTAAGCATTTTGAGTAATATGCCGGTTGGTTTCAGAGCGGCTTGCATCAAAATTAACTATTTTTTGCCAAACTTTAATTTTGGAAACAGAGTGATTGGCTCGGCGAGATAAGCATTTTGAGAAATTTGCCAGTTGGTTTCAGAGCGGCTTGCATCAAAATTAACTATTATTTGCCGAACATTCATTTTGGAACCAAAGTGATTTTCTCGGCGGGTTAAGCATTTTGAGTAATGTTCCGGTTGGTTTCAGAGCGGCTTGCATCAAAATTAACTATTTTTTGCCAAACATTCATTTTGGAATAAAAGTGGATTTTCTCGGCGAGTTAAGCATTTTGAGTAATTTGTCAGTTGGTTTCAGTGCGGCTTGCATCAAAATTTACTATTTTTCGACGAACTTTCATTTTGGAACCAAAGTGATTTTCTCGGCGAGTTAAGCATTTTGAGTAATGTGCCGGTTGGTTTCAGAGCGGCTTGCATCAAAATTAACTATTTTTTGCTAAACATTCATTTTGGAATGAAAGTGATTTTCTCGGCGCGTTAAGCAAGTTGAGTAACAGCCATATGGTTTCTGAGCGGCTTGCACCAAAATTAACTATTTTTTGCCGAACATTCATTTTGGAACCAAAGTGATTTTCTCGGCGAGTTAAGCATTTTGAGTAATGTGCCGGTTGGTTTCAGAGCGGCTTGCATCAAAATTAACTATTTTTTGCCAAACATTCATTTTGGAATGAAGGTGATTTTCTCGGCGAGTAACAGCCAGATGGTTTCAGAGCGGCTTGCATCAAAATTAACTATTTTTTGCCGAACATTCATTTTGGAACCAAAGTGATTTTCTCGGCGAGTTAAGCATTTTGAGTAATGTTCCGGTTGGTTTCTGAGCGGCTTGCATCAAAATTAACTATTTTTTGCCAAACATTCATTTTGGAATGAAAGTGATTTTCTTGGCGAGTTAAGCATTTTGAGTAATAGCCAGATGGTTTCAGAGCGGCTTGCATCAAAATTAACTATTTTTTGCCGAACATTCATTTTGGAACCAAAGTGATTTTCTCGGCCAGTTAAGCATTTTGAGTAATGTGCCGGTTGGTTTCAGAGCGGCTTGCATCAAAATTGACTATTTTTTGCCAAACATTCATTTTGGAATGAAAGTGATTTTCTCGGCGAGTTCAGCATTTTGAGTAACAGTCAGATGGTTTCTGAGCGGCTTGCACCAAAATTAACTGTTTTTTTGCCGAACATTCGTTTTGGAACCAAAGTGATTTTCTCGGCGAGTTAAGCATTTTGAGTAATATGCCGGTTGGTTTCAGAGCGGCTTGCATCAAAATTAACTATTTTTTGCCGAACATTCATTTTGGAACCAAAGTGATTTTCTCAGCGAGTTACGTATTTTGAGTAATGTGCTGTTGGTTTCAGAGCGGCTTGCATCAAAATTAACTATTTTTTGCCGAACATTCATTTTGGAACCAAAGTGATTTTCTCGGCCAGTTAAGCATTTTGAGTAATGTGCCGGTTGGTTTCAGAGCGGCTTGCATCAAAATTGACTATTTTTTGCCAAACATTCATTTTGGAATGAAAGTGATTTTCTCGGCGAGTTCAGCATTTTGAGTAACAGTCAGATGGTTTCTGAGCGGCTTGCACCAAAATTAACTGTTTTTTTGCCGAACATTCGTTTTGGAACCAAAGTGATTTTCTCGGCGAGTTAAGCATTTTGAGTAATATGCCGGTTGGTTTCAGAGCGGCTTGCATCAAAATTAACTATTTTTTGCCAAACTTTAATTTTGGAAACAGAGTGATTGGCTCGGCGGGTTAAGCATTTTGAGTAATGTTCCGGTTGGTTTCAGAGCGGCTTGCATCAAAATTAACTATTTTTTGCCAAACATTCATTTTGGAATAAAAGTGATTTTCTCGGCGAGTTAAGCATTTTGAGTCATTTGTCAGTTGGTTTCAGTGCGGCTTGCATCAAAATGTACTATTTTTCGACGAACTTTCATTTTGGAACCAAAGTGATTTTCTCGGCGAGTTAAGCATTTTGAGTAATGTGCCGGTTGGTTTCAGAGCGGCTTGCATCAAACTTAACTATTTTTTGCCAAACATTCATTTTGGAATGAAAGTGATTTTCTCGGCGCGTTAAGCAATTTGAGTAACAGCCATATGGTTTCTGAGCGGCTTGCACCAAAATAAACTATTTTTTGCCGAACATTCATTTTGGAACCAAAGTGATTTTCTCGGCGAGTTAAGCATTTTGAGTAATTTGCCAATTGGTTTCAGAGCGGCTTGCATCAAAATTAACTATTATTTGCCGAACATTCATTTTGGAACCAAAGTGATTTTCTCGGCGGGTTAAGCATTTTGAGTAATGTTCCGGTTGGTTTCAGAGCGGCTTGCATCAAAATTAACTATTTTTTGCCAAACATTCATTTTGGAATAAAAGTGATTTTCTCGGCGAGTTAAGCATTTTGAGTAATTTGTCAGTTGGTTTCAGTGCGGCTTGCATCAAAATTTACTATTTTTCGACGAACTTTCATTTTGGAACCAAAGTGATTTTCTCGGCGAGTTAAGCATTTTGAGTAATGTGTCGGTTGGTTTCAGAGCGGCTTGCACCAAAATTAACTATTTTTTGCCGAACATTCATTTTGGAACCAAAGTGATTTTCCAGCGAGTTAAGCATTTTGAGTAATGTGCCGGTTGGTTTCAGAGCGGCTTGCATCAAAATTAACTATTTTTTGCCAAACATTCATTTTGGAATGAAAGTGATTTTCTCGGCGCGTTAAGCAATTTGAGTAACAGCCATATGGTTTCTGAGCGGCTTGCACCAAAATTAACTATTTTTTGCCGAACATTCATTTTGGAACCAAAGTGATTTTCTCGGCGAGTTAAGCATTTTGAGTAATTTGACAGTTGGTTTCAGAGCGGCTTGCATCAAAATTAACTATTATTTGCCGAACATTCATTTTGGAACCAAAGTGATTTTCTCGGCGGGTTAAGCATTTTGAGTAATGTTCCGGTTGGTTTCAGAGCGGCTTGCATCAAAATTAACTATTTTTTGCCAAACATTCATTTTGGAATAAAAGTGATTTTCTCGGCGAGTTAAGCATTTTGAGTAATTTGTCAGTTGGTTTCAGTGCGGCTTGCATCAAAATTTACTATTTTTCGACGAACTTTCATTTTGGAACCAAAGTGATTTTCTCGGCGAGTTAAGCATTTTGAGTAATGTGTCGGTTGGTTTCAGAGCGGCTTGCACCAAAATTAACTATTTTTTGCCGAACATTCATTTTGGAACCAAAGTGATTTTCCAGCGAGTTAAGCATTTTGAGTAATATGCCGGTTGGTTTCAGAGCGGCTTGCATCAAAATTAACTATTTTTTGCCAAACTTTCATTTTGGAAACAGAGTGATTGGCTCGGCGAGATAAGCATTTTGAGTAATTTGCCAGTTGGTTTCAGAGCGGCTTGCATCAAATTTAACTATTATTTGCCGAACATTCATTTTGGAACCAAAGTGATTTTCTCGGCGGGTTAAGCATTTTGAGTAATGTTCCGTTTGGTTTCAGAGCGGCTTGCATCAAAATTAACTATTTTTTGCCAAACATTCATTTTGGAATAAAAGTGATTTTCTCGGCGAGTTAAGCATTTTGAGTAATTTGTCAGTTGGTTTCAGTGCGGCTTGCATCAAAATATACTATTTTTCGACGAACTTTCATTTTGGAACCAAAGTGATTTTCTCGGCGAGTTAAGCATTTTGAGTAATGTGCCGGTTGGTTTCAGAGCGGCTTGCATCAAAATTAACTATTTTTTGCCAAACATTCATTTTGGAATGAAAGTGATTTTCTCGGCGCGTTAAGCAATTTGAGTAACAGCCATATGGTTTCTGAGCGGCTTGCACCAAAATTAACTATTTTTTGCCGAACATTCATTTTGGAACCAAAGTGATTTTCTCGGCGAGTTAAGCATTTTGAGTAATTTGCCAGTTGGTTTCAGAGCGGCTTGCATCAAAATTAACTATTATTTGCCGAACATTCATTTTGGAACCAAAGTGATTTTCTCGGCGGGTTAAGCATTTTGAGTAATGTTCCGGTTGGTTTCAGAGCGGCTTGCATCAAAATTAACTATTTTTTGCCAAACATTCATTTTGGAATAAAAGTGATTTTCTCGGCGAGTTAAGCATTTTGAGTAATTTGTCAGTTGGTTTCAGTGCGGCTTGCATCAAAATTTACTATTTTTCGACGAACTTTCATTTTGGAACCAAAGTGATTTTCTCGGCGAGTTAAGCATTTTGAGTAATGTGCCGGTTGGTTTCAGAGCGGCTTGCATCAAAATTAACTATTTTTTGCCAAACATTCATTTTGGAATGAAAGTGATTTTCTCGGCGCGTTAAGCAATTTGAGTAACAGCCATATGGTTTCTGAGCGGCTTGCACCAAAATTAACTATTTTTTGCCGAACATTCATTTTGGAACCAAAGTGATTTTCTCGGCGAGTTAAGCATTTTGAGTAATGTGCCGGTTGGTTTCAGAGCGGCTTGCATCAAAATTAACTATTTTTTGCCAAACATTCATTTTGGAATAAAAGTGATTTTCTCGGCGAGTTAAGCATTTTGAGTAATTTGTCAGTTGGTTTCAGTGCGGCTTGCATCAAAATTTACTATTTTTCGACGAACTTTCATTTTGGAACCAAAGTGATTTTCTCGGCGAGTTAAGCATTTTGAGTAATGTGCCGGTTGGTTTCAGAGCGGCTTGCATCAAAATTAACTATTTTTTGCCAAACATTCATTTTGGAATGAAAGTGATTTTCTCGGCGCGTTAAGCAAGTTGAGTAACAGCCATATGGTTTCTGAGCGGCTTGCACCAAAATTAACTATTTTTTGCCGAACATTCATTTTGGAACCAAAGTGATTTTCTCGGCGAGTTAAGCATTTTGAGTAATGTGCCGGTTGGTTTCAGAGCGGCTTGCATCAAAATTAACTATTTTTTGCCAAACATTCATTTTGGAATGAAGGTGATTTTCTCGGCGAGTAACAGCCAGATGGTTTCAGAGCGGCATGCATCAAAATTAACTATTTTTTGCCGAACATTCATTTTGGAACCAAAGTGATTTTCTCGGCCAGTTAAGCATTTTGAGTAATGTGCCGGTTGGTTTCAGAGCGGCTTGCATCAAAATTAACTATTTTTTGCCAAACATTCATTTTGGAATGAAAGTGATTTTCTCGGCGAGTTCAGCATTTTGAGTAACAGTCAGATGGTTTCTGAGCGGCTTGCACCAAAATTAACTGTTTTTTTGCCGAACATTCGTTTTGGAACCAAAGTGATTTTCTCGGCGAGTTAAGCATTTTGAGTAATATGCCGGTTGGTTTCAGAGCGGCTTGCATCAAAATTAACTATTTTTTGCCAAACTTTAATTTTGGAAACAGAGTGATTGGCTCGGCGAGATAAGCATTTTGAGAAATTTGCCAGTTGGTTTCAGAGCGGCTTGCATCAAAATTAACTATTATTTGCCGAACATTCATTTTGGAACCAAAGTGATTTTCTCGGCGGGTTAAGCATTTTGAGTAATGTTCCGGTTGGTTTCAGAGCGGCTTGCATCAAAATTAACTATTTTTTGCCAAACATTCATTTTGGAATAAAAGTGGATTTTCTCGGCGAGTTAAGCATTTTGAGTAATTTGTCAGTTGGTTTCAGTGCGGCTTGCATCAAAATTTACTATTTTTCGACGAACTTTCATTTTGGAACCAAAGTGATTTTCTCGGCGAGTTAAGCATTTTGAGTAATGTGCCGGTTGGTTTCAGAGCGGCTTGCATCAAAATTAACTATTTTTTGCCAAACATTCATTTTGGAATGAAAGTGATTTTCTCGGCGCGTTAAGCAAGTTGAGTAACAGCCATATGGTTTCTGAGCGGCTTGCACCAAAATTAACTATTTTTTGCCGAACATTCATTTTGGAACCAAAGTGATTTTCTCGGCGAGTTAAGCATTTTGAGTAATGTGCCGGTTGGTTTCAGAGCGGCTTGCATCAAAATTAACTATTTTTTGCCAAACATTCATTTTGGAATGAAGGTGATTTTCTCGGCGAGTAACAGCCAGATGGTTTCAGAGCGGCTTGCATCAAAATTAACTATTTTTTGCCGAACATTCATTTTGGAACCAAAGTGATTTTCTCGGCGAGTTAAGCATTTTGAGTAATGTTCCGGTTGGTTTCTGAGCGGCTTGCATCAAAATTAACTATTTTTTGCCAAACATTCATTTTGGAATGAAAGTGATTTTCTTGGCGAGTTAAGCATTTTGAGTAATAGCCAGATGGTTTCAGAGCGGCTTGCATCAAAATTAACTATTTTTTGCCGAACATTCATTTTGGAACCAAAGTGATTTTCTCGGCCAGTTAAGCATTTTGAGTAATGTGCCGGTTGGTTTCAGAGCGGCTTGCATCAAAATTGACTATTTTTTGCCAAACATTCATTTTGGAATGAAAGTGATTTTCTCGGCGAGTTCAGCATTTTGAGTAACAGTCAGATGGTTTCTGAGCGGCTTGCACCAAAATTAACTGTTTTTTTGCCGAACATTCGTTTTGGAACCAAAGTGATTTTCTCGGCGAGTTAAGCATTTTGAGTAATATGCCGGTTGGTTTCAGAGCGGCTTGCATCAAAATTAACTATTTTTTGCCAAACTTTAATTTTGGAAACAGAGTGATTGGCTCGGCGGGTTAAGCATTTTGAGTAATGTTCCGGTTGGTTTCAGAGCGGCTTGCATCAAAATTAACTATTTTTTGCCAAACATTCATTTTGGAATAAAAGTGATTTTCTCGGCGAGTTAAGCATTTTGAGTCATTTGTCAGTTGGTTTCAGTGCGGCTTGCATCAAAATGTACTATTTTTCGACGAACTTTCATTTTGGAACCAAAGTGATTTTCTCGGCGAGTTAAGCATTTTGAGTAATGTGCCGGTTGGTTTCAGAGCGGCTTGCATCAAACTTAACTATTTTTTGCCAAACATTCATTTTGGAATGAAAGTGATTTTCTCGGCGCGTTAAGCAATTTGAGTAACAGCCATATGGTTTCTGAGCGGCTTGCACCAAAATAAACTATTTTTTGCCGAACATTCATTTTGGAACCAAAGTGATTTTCTCGGCGAGTTAAGCATTTTGAGTAATTTGCCAATTGGTTTCAGAGCGGCTTGCATCAAAATTAACTATTATTTGCCGAACATTCATTTTGGAACCAAAGTGATTTTCTCGGCGGGTTAAGCATTTTGAGTAATGTTCCGGTTGGTTTCAGAGCGGCTTGCATCAAAATTAACTATTTTTTGCCAAACATTCATTTTGGAATAAAAGTGATTTTCTCGGCGAGTTAAGCATTTTGAGTAATTTGTCAGTTGGTTTCAGTGCGGCTTGCATCAAAATTTACTATTTTTCGACGAACTTTCATTTTGGAACCAAAGTGATTTTCTCGGCGAGTTAAGCATTTTGAGTAATGTGTCGGTTGGTTTCAGAGCGGCTTGCACCAAAATTAACTATTTTTTGCCGAACATTCATTTTGGAACCAAAGTGATTTTCCAGCGAGTTAAGCATTTTGAGTAATGTGCCGGTTGGTTTCAGAGCGGCTTGCATCAAAATTAACTATTTTTTGCCAAACATTCATTTTGGAATGAAAGTGATTTTCTCGGCGCGTTAAGCAATTTGAGTAACAGCCATATGGTTTCTGAGCGGCTTGCACCAAAATTAACTATTTTTTGCCGAACATTCATTTTGGAACCAAAGTGATTTTCTCGGCGAGTTAAGCATTTTGAGTAATTTGACAGTTGGTTTCAGAGCGGCTTGCATCAAAATTAACTATTATTTGCCGAACATTCATTTTGGAACCAAAGTGATTTTCTCGGCGGGTTAAGCATTTTGAGTAATGTTCCGGTTGGTTTCAGAGCGGCTTGCATCAAAATTAACTATTTTTTGCCAAACATTCATTTTGGAATAAAAGTGATTTTCTCGGCGAGTTAAGCATTTTGAGTAATTTGTCAGTTGGTTTCAGTGCGGCTTGCATCAAAATTTACTATTTTTCGACGAACTTTCATTTTGGAACCAAAGTGATTTTCTCGGCGAGTTAAGCATTTTGAGTAATGTGTCGGTTGGTTTCAGAGCGGCTTGCACCAAAATTAACTATTTTTTGCCGAACATTCATTTTGGAACCAAAGTGATTTTCCAGCGAGTTAAGCATTTTGAGTAATATGCCGGTTGGTTTCAGAGCGGCTTGCATCAAAATTAACTATTTTTTGCCAAACTTTCATTTTGGAAACAGAGTGATTGGCTCGGCGAGATAAGCATTTTGAGTAATTTGCCAGTTGGTTTCAGAGCGGCTTGCATCAAATTTAACTATTATTTGCCGAACATTCATTTTGGAACCAAAGTGATTTTCTCGGCGGGTTAAGCATTTTGAGTAATGTTCCGTTTGGTTTCAGAGCGGCTTGCATCAAAATTAACTATTTTTTGCCAAACATTCATTTTGGAATAAAAGTGATTTTCTCGGCGAGTTAAGCATTTTGAGTAATTTGTCAGTTGGTTTCAGTGCGGCTTGCATCAAAATATACTATTTTTCGACGAACTTTCATTTTGGAACCAAAGTGATTTTCTCGGCGAGTTAAGCATTTTGAGTAATGTGCCGGTTGGTTTCAGAGCGGCTTGCATCAAAATTAACTATTTTTTGCCAAACATTCATTTTGGAATGAAAGTGATTTTCTCGGCGCGTTAAGCAATTTGAGTAACAGCCATATGGTTTCTGAGCGGCTTGCACCAAAATTAACTATTTTTTGCCGAACATTCATTTTGGAACCAAAGTGATTTTCTCGGCGAGTTAAGCATTTTGAGTAATTTGCCAATTGGTTTCAGAGCGGCTTGCATCAAAATTAACTATTATTTGCCGAACATTCATTTTGGAACCAAAGTGATTTTCTCGGCGGGTTAAGCATTTTGAGTAATGTTCCGGTTGGTTTCAGAGCGGCTTGCATCAAAATTAACTATTTTTTGCCAAACATTCATTTTGGAATAAAAGTGATTTTCTCGGCGAGTTAAGCATTTTGAGTAATTTGTCAGTTGGTTTCAGTGCGGCTTGCATCAAAATTTACTATTTTTCGACGAACTTTCATTTTGGAACCAAAGTGATTTTCTCGGCGAGTTAAGCATTTTGAGTAATGTGCCGGTTGGTTTCAGAGCGGCTTGCATCAAAATTAACTATTTTTTGCCAAACATTCATTTTGGAATGAAAGTGATTTTCTCGGCGCGTTAAGCAATTTGAGTAACAGCCATATGGTTTCTGAGCGGCTTGCACCAAAATTAACTATTTTTTGCCGAACATTCATTTTGGAACCAAAGTGATTTTCTCGGCGAGTTAAGCATTTTGAGTAATGTGCCGGTTGGTTTCAGAGCGGCTTGCATCAAAATTAACTATTTTTTGCCAAACATTCATTTTGGAATAAAAGTGATTTTCTCGGCGAGTTAAGCATTTTGAGTAATTTGTCAGTTGGTTTCAGTGCGGCTTGCATCAAAATTTACTATTTTTCGACGAACTTTCATTTTGGAACCAAAGTGATTTTCTCGGCGAGTTAAGCATTTTGAGTAATGTGCCGGTTGGTTTCAGAGCGGCTTGCATCAAAATTAACTATTTTTTGCCAAACATTCATTTTGGAATGAAAGTGATTTTCTCGGCGCGTTAAGCAAGTTGAGTAACAGCCATATGGTTTCTGAGCGGCTTGCACCAAAATTAACTATTTTTTGCCGAACATTCATTTTGGAACCAAAGTGATTTTCTCGGCGAGTTAAGCATTTTGAGTAATGTGCCGGTTGGTTTCAGAGCGGCTTGCATCAAAATTAACTATTTTTTGCCAAACATTCATTTTGGAATGAAAGTGATTTTCTCGGCGAGTTCAGCATTTTGAGTAACAGTCAGATGGTTTCTGAGCGGCTTGCACCAAAATTAACTGTTTTTTTGCCGAACATTCGTTTTGGAACCAAAGTGATTTTCTCGGCGAGTTAAGCATTTTGAGTAATATGCCGGTTGGTTTCAGAGCGGCTTGCATCAAAATTAACTATTTTTTGCCAAACTTTAATTTTGGAAACAGAGTGATTGGCTCGGCGAGATAAGCATTTTGAGAAATTTGCCAGTTGGTTTCAGAGCGGCTTGCATCAAAATTAACTATTATTTGCCGAACATTCATTTTGGAACCAAAGTGATTTTCTCGGCGGGTTAAGCATTTTGAGCAATGTTCCGGTTGGTTTCAGAGCGGCTTGCATCAAAATTAACTATTTTTTGCCAAACATTCATTTTGGAATAAAAGTGATTTTCTCGGCGAGTTAAGCATTTTGAGTAATTTGTCAGTTGGTTTCAGTGCGGCTTGCATCAAAATTTACTATTTTTCGACGAACTTTCATTTTGGAATGAAAGTGATTTTCTCGGCGCGATAAGCAAGTTGAGTAACAGCCATATGGTTTCTGAGCGGCTTGCACCAAAATTAACTATTTTTTGCCGAACATTCATTTTGGAACCAAAGTGATTTTCTCGGCGAGTTAAGCATTTTGAGTAATGTGCCGGTTGGTTTCAGAGCGGCTTGCATCAAAATTAACTATTTTTTGCCAAACATTCATTTTGGAATGAAGGTGATTTTCTCGGCGAGTAACAGCCAGATGGTTTCAGAGCGGCTTGCATCAAAATTAACTATTTTTTGCCAAACATTCATTTTGGAATAAAAGTGATTTTCTCGGCGAGTTAAGCATTTTGAGTAATTTGTCAGTTGGTTTCAGTGCGGCTTGCATCAAAATTTACTATTTTTCGACGAACTTTCATTTTGGAATGAAAGTGATTTTCTCGGCGCGTTAAGCAAGTTGAGTAACAGCCATATGGTTTCTGAGCGGCTTGCACCAAAATTAACTATTTTTTGCCGAACATTCATTTTGGAACCAAAGTGATTTTCTCGGCGAGTTAAGCATTTTGAGTAATGTGCCGGTTGGTTTCAGAGCGGCTTGCATCAAAATTAACTATTTTTTGCCAAACTTTAATTTTGGAAACAGAGTGATTGGCTCGGCGGGTTAAGCATTTTGAGTAATGTTCCGGTTGGTTTCAGAGCGGCTTGCATCAAAATTAACTATTTTTTGCCAAACATTCATTTTGGAATAAAAGTGATTTTCTCGGCGAGTTAAGCATTTTGAGTCATTTGTCAGTTGGTTTCAGTGCGGCTTGCATCAAAATTTACTATTTTTCGACGAACTTTCATTTTGGAACCAAAGTGATTTTCTCGGCGAGTTAAGCATTTTGAGTAATGTGCCGGTTGGTTTCAGAGCGGCTTGCATCAAACTTAACTATTTTTTGCCAAACATTCATTTTGGAATGAAAGTGATTTTCTCGGCACGTTAAGCAATTTGCGTAACAGCCATATGGTTTCTGAGCGGCTTGCACCAAAATAAACTATTTTTTGCCGAACATTCATTTTGGAACCAAAGTGATTTTCTCGGCGAGTTAAGCATTTTGAGTAATTTGCCAATTGGTTTCAGAGCGGCTTGCATCAAAATTAACTATTATTTGCCGAACATTCATTTTGGAACCAAAGTGATTTTCTCGGCGGGTTAAGCATTTTGAGTAATGTTCCGGTTGGTTTCAGAGCGGCTTGCATCAAAATTAATTATTTTTTGCCAAACATTCATTTTGGAATAAAAGTGATTTTCTCGGCGAGTTAAGCATTTTGAGTAATATGCCGGTTGGTTTCAGAGCGGCTTGCATCAAAATTAACTATTTTTTGCCAAACTTTAATTTTGGAAACAGAGTGATTGGCTCGGCGAGATAAGCATTTTGAGAAATTTGCCAGTTGGTTTCAGAGCGGCTTGCATCAAAATTAACTATTATTTGCCGAACATTCATTTTGGAACCAAAGTGATTTTCTCGGCGGGTTAAGCATTTTGAGTAATGTTCCGGTTGGTTTCAGAGCGGCTTGCATCAAAATTAACTATTTTTTGCCAAACATTCATTTTGGAATAAAAGTGATTTTCTCGGCGAGTTAAGCATTTTGAGTAATTTGTCAGTTGGTTTCAGTGCGGCTTGCATCAAAATTTACTATTTTTCGACGAACTTTCATTTTGGAACCAAAGTGATTTTCTCGGCGAGTTAAGCATTTTGAGTAATGTGCCGGTTGGTTTCAGAGCGGCTTGCATCAAAATTAACTATTTTTTGCCAAACATCCATTTTGGAATGAAAGTGATTTTCTCGGCGCGTTAAGCAAGTTGAGTAACAGCCATATGGTTTCTGAGCGGCTTGCACCAAAATTAACTATTTTTTGCCGAACATTCATTTTGGAACCAAAGTGATTTTCTCGGCGAGTTAAGCATTTTGAGTAATGTGCCGGTTGGTTTCAGAGCGGCTTGCATCAAAATTAACTATTTTTTGCCAAACATTCATTTTGGAATGAAGGTGATTTTCTCGGCGAGTAACAGCCAGATGGTTTCAGAGCGGCTTGCATCAAAATTAACTATTTTTTGCCGAACATTCATTTTGGAACCAAAGTGATTTTCTCGGCGAGTTAAGCATTTTGAGTAATGTTCCGGTTGGTTTCTGAGCGGCTTGCATCAAAATTAACTATTTTTTGCCAAACATTCATTTTGGAATGAAAGTGATTTTCTTGGCGAGTTAAGCATTTTGAGTAATAGCCAGATGGTTTCAGAGCGGCTTGCATCAAAATTAACTATTTTGTGCCGAACATTCATTTTGGAACCAAAGTGATTTTCTCGGCCAGTTAAGCATTTTGAGTAATGTGCCGGTTGGTTTCAGAGCGGCTTGCATCAAAATTGACTATTTTTTGCCAAACATTCATTTTGGAATGAAAGTGATTTTCTCGGCGAGTTCAGCATTTTGAGTAACAGTCAGATGGTTTCTGAGCGGCTTGCACCAAAATTAACTGTTTTTTTGCCGAACATTCGTTTTGGAACCAAAGTGATTTTCTCGGCGAGTTAAGCATTTTGAGTAATATGCCGGTTGGTTTCAGAGCGGCTTGCATCAAAATTAACTATTTTTTGCCAAAATTTAATTTTGGAAACAGAGTGATTGGCTCGGCGAGTTAAGCATTTTGAGTAATGTTCCGGTTGGTTTCAGAGCGGCTTGCATCAAAATTAACTATTTTTTGCCAAACATTCATTTTGGAATAAAAGTGATTTTCTCGGCGAGTTAAGCATTTTGAGTCATTTGTCAGTTGGTTTCAGTGCGGCTTGCATCAAAATTTACTATTTTTCGACGAACTTTCATTTTGGAACCAAAGTGATTTTCTCGGCGAGTTAAGCATTTTGAGTAATGTGCCGGTTGTTTCAGAGCGGCTTGCATCAAACTTAACTATTTTTTGCCAAACATTCATTTTGGAATGAAAGTGATTTTCTCGGCGCGTTAAGCAATTTGAGTAACAGCCATATGGTTTCTGAGCGGCTTGCACCAAAATAAACTATTTTTTGCCGAACATTCATTTTGGAACCAAAGTGATTTTCTCGGCGAGTTAAGCATTTTGAGTAATTTGCCAATTGGTTTCAGAGCGGCTTGCATCAAAATTAACTATTATTTGCCGAACATTCATTTTGGAACCAAAGTGATTTTCTCGGCGGGTTAAGCATTTTGAGTAATGTTCCGGTTGGTTTCAGAGCGGCTTGCATCAAAATTAACTATTTTTTGCCAAACATTCATTTTGGAATAAAAGTGATTTTCTCGGCGAGTTAAGCATTTTGAGTAATTTGTCAGTTGGTTTCAGTGCGGCTTGCATCAAAATTTACTATTTTTCGACGAACTTTCATTTTGGAACCAAAGTGATTTTCTCGGCGAGTTAAGCATTTTGAGTAATGTGTCGGTTGGTTTCAGAGCGGCTTGCACCAAAATTAACTATTTTTTGCCGAACATTCATTTTGGAACCAAAGTGATTTTCCAGCGAGTTAAGCATTTTGAGTAATATGCCGGTTGGTTTCAGAGCGGCTTGCATCAAAATTAACTATTTTTTGCCAAACTTTCATTTTGGAAACAGAGTGATTGGCTCGGCGAGATAAGCATTTTGAGTAATTTGCCAGTTGGTTTCAGAGCGGCTTGCATCAAATTTAACTATTATTTGCCGAACATTCATTTTGGAACCAAAGTGATTTTCTCGGCGGGTTAAGCATTTTGAGTAATGTTCCGTTTGGTTTCAGAGCGGCTTGCATCAAAATTAACTATTTTTTGCCAAACATTCATTTTGGAATAAAAGTGATTTTCTCGGCGAGTTAAGCATTTTGAGTAATTTGTCAGTTGGTTTCAGTGCGGCTTGCATCAAAATATACTATTTTTCGACGAACTTTCATTTTGGAACCAAAGTGATTTTCTCGGCGAGTTAAGCATTTTGAGTAATGTGCCGGTTGGTTTCAGAGCGGCTTGCATCAAAATTAACTATTTTTTGCCAAACATTCATTTTGGAATGAAAGTGATTTTCTCGGCGCGTTAAGCAATTTGAGTAACAGCCATATGGTTTCTGAGCGGCTTGCACCAAAATTAACTATTTTTTGCCGAACATTCATTTTGGAACCAAAGTGATTTTCTCGGCGAGTTAAGCATTTTGAGTAATTTGCCAGTTGGTTTCAGAGCGGCTTGCATCAAAATTAACTATTATTTGCCGAACATTCATTTTGGAACCAAAGTGATTTTCTCGGCGGGTTAAGCATTTTGAGTAATGTTCCGGTTGGTTTCAGAGCGGCTTGCATCAAAATTAACTATTTTTTGCCAAACATTCATTTTGGAATAAAAGTGATTTTCTCGGCGAGTTAAGCATTTTGAGTAATTTGTCAGTTGGTTTCAGTGCGGCTTGCATCAAAATTTACTATTTTTCGACGAACTTTCATTTTGGAACCAAAGTGATTTTCTCGGCGAGTTAAGCATTTTGAGTAATGTGTCGGTTGGTTTCAGAGCGGCTTGCACCAAAATTAACTATTTTTTGCCGAACATTCATTTTGGAACCAAAGTGATTTTCCAGCGAGTTAAGCATTTTGAGTAATGTGCCGGTTGGTTTCAGAGCGGCTTGCATCAAAATTAACTATTTTTTGCCAAACATTCATTTTGGAATGAAAGTGATTTTCTCGGCGCGTTAAGCAATTTGAGTAACAGCCATATGGTTTCTGAGCGGCTTGCACCAAAATTAACTATTTTTTGCCGAACATTCATTTTGGAACCAAAGTGATTTTCTCGGCGAGTTAAGCATTTTGAGTAATTTGACAGTTGGTTTCAGAGCGGCTTGCATCAAAATTAACTATTATTTGCCGAACATTCATTTTGGAACCAAAGTGATTTTCTCGGCGGGTTAAGCATTTTGAGTAATGTTCCGGTTGGTTTCAGAGCGGGTTGCATCAAAATTAACTATTTTTTGCCAAACATTCATTTTGGAATAAAAGTGATTTTCTCGGCGAGTTAAGCATTTTGAGTAATTTGTCAGTTGGTTTCAGTGCGGCTTGCATCAAAATTTACTATTTTTCGACGAACTTTCATTTTGGAACCAAAGTGATTTTCTCGGCGAGTTAAGCATTTTGAGTAATTTGCCAGTTGGTTTCAGAGCGGCTTGCATCAAAATTAACTATTATTTGCCGAACATTCATTTTGGAACCAAAGTGATTTTCTCGGCGGGTTAAGCATTTTGAGTAATGTTCCGGTTGGTTTCAGAGCGGCTTGCATCAAAATTAACTATTTTTTGCCAAACATTCATTTTGGAATAAAAGTGATTTTCTCGGCGAGTTAAGCATTTTGAGTAATTTGTCAGTTGGTTTCAGTGCGGCTTGCATCAAAATTTACTATTTTTCGACGAACTTTCATTTTGGAACCAAAGTGATTTTCTCGGCGAGTTAAGCATTTTGAGTAATGTGTCGGTTGGTTTCAGAGCGGCTTGCACCAAAATTAACTATTTTTTGCCGAACATTCATTTTGGAACCAAAGTGATTTTCCAGCGAGTTAAGCATTTTGAGTAATGTGCCGGTTGGTTTCAGAGCGGCTTGCATCAAAATTAACTATTTTTTGCCAAACATTCATTTTGGAATGAAAGTGATTTTCTCGGCGCGTTAAGCAATTTGAGTAACAGCCATATGGTTTCTGAGCGGCTTGCACCAAAATTAACTATTTTTTGCCGAACATTCATTTTGGAACCAAAGTGATTTTCTCGGCGAGTTAAGCATTTTGAGTAATTTGACAGTTGGTTTCAGAGCGGCTTGCATCAAAATTAACTATTATTTGCCGAACATTCATTTTGGAACCAAAGTGATTTTCTCGGCGGGTTAAGCATTTTGAGTAATGTTCCGGTTGGTTTCAGAGCGGGTTGCATCAAAATTAACTATTTTTTGCCAAACATTCATTTTGGAATAAAAGTGATTTTCTCGGCGAGTTAAGCATTTTGAGTAATTTGTCAGTTGGTTTCAGTGCGGCTTGCATCAAAATTTACTATTTTTCGACGAACTTTCATTTTGGAACCAAAGTGATTTTCTCGGCGAGTTAAGCATTTTGAGTAATGTGTCGGTTGGTTTCAGAGCGGCTTGCACCAAAATTAACTATTTTTTGCCGAACATTCATTTTGGAACCAAAGTGATTTTCCAGCGAGTTAAGCATTTTGAGTAATATGCCGGTTGGTTTCAGAGCGGCTTGCATCAAAATTAACTATTTTTTGCCAAACTTTCATTTTGGAAACAGAGTGATTGGCTCGGCGAGATAAGCATTTTGAGTAATTTGCCAGTTGGTTTCAGAGCGGCTTGCATCAAATTTAACTATTATTTGCCGAACATTCATTTTGGAACCAAAGTGATTTTCTCGGCGGGTTAAGCATTTTGAGTAATGTTCCGTTTGGTTTCAGAGCGGCTTGCATCAAAATTAACTATTTTTTGCCAAACATTCATTTTGGAATAAAAGTGATTTTCTCGGCGAGTTAAGCATTTTGCGTAATTTGTCAGTTGGTTTCAGTGCGGCTTGCATCAAAATATACTATTTTTCGACGAACTTTCATTTTGGAACCAAAGTGATTTTCTCGGCGAGTTAAGCATTTTGAGTAATGTGCCGGTTGGTTTCAGAGCGGCTTGCATCAAAATTAACTATTTTTTGCCAAACATTCATTTTGGAATGAAAGTGATTTTCTCGGCGCGTTAAGCAATTTGAGTAACAGCCATATGGTTTCTGAGCGGCTTGCACCAAAATTAACTATTTTTTGCCGAACATTCATTTTGGAACCAAAGTGATTTTCTCGGCGAGTTAAGCATTTTGAGTAATTTGCCAGTTGGTTTCAGAGCGGCTTGCATCAAAATTAACTATTATTTGCCGAACATTCATTTTGGAACCAAAGTGATTTTCTCGGCGGGTTAAGCATTTTGAGTAATGTTCCGGTTGGTTTCAGAGCGGCTTGCATCAAAATTAACTATTTTTTGCCAAACATTCATTTTGGAATAAAAGTGATTTTCTCGGCGAGTTAAGCATTTTGAGTAATTTGTCAGTTGGTTTCAGTGCGGCTTGCATCAAAATTTACTATTTTTCGACGAACTTTCATTTTGGAACCAAAGTGATTTTCTCGGCGAGTTAAGCATTTTGAGTAATGTGCCGGTTGGTTTCAGAGCGGCTTGCATCAAAATTAACTATTTTTTGCCAAACATTCATTTTGGAATGAAAGTGATTTTCTCGGCGAGTTAAGCATTTTGAGTAACAGCCAGATGGTTTCAGAGCGGCTTGCACCAAAATTAACTATTTTTTGCCGAACATTCATTTTGGAACCAAAGTGATTTTCCGGCGAGTTAAGCATTTTGAGTAATATGCCGGTTGGTTTCAGAGCGGCTTGCATCAAAATTAACTATTTGTTGACGAACTTTCATTTTGCAACCAAAGTGATTTTCTCGGCGAGTGAAGCATTTTGAGTAATGTTCCGGTTGGTTTCAGAGCGGCTTGCATCAAAATTAACTATTTTTTGCCGAACATTCATTTTGGAACCAAAGTGATTTTCTCGGCGAGTTAAGCATTTTGAGTAATGTGGCGGTTGGTTTCAGAGCGGCTTGCACCAAACTTAACTATTTTTTGCCGAACATTCATTTTGGAACCAAAGTGATTTTCCAGCGAGTTAAGCATTTTGAGTAATGTGCCGGTTGGTTTCAGAGCGGCTTGCATCAAAATTAACTATTTTTTGCCAAACATTCATTTTGGAATGAAAGTGATTTTCTCGGCGAGTTAAGCATTTTGAGTAACAGCCAGATGGTTTCAGAGCGGCTTGCACCAAAATTAACTATTTTTTGCCGAACATTCATTTTGGAACCAAAGTGATTTTCCGGCGAGTTAAGCATTTTGAGTAATATGCCGGTTGGTTTCAGAGCGGCTTGCATCAAAATTAACTATTTGTTGACGAACTTTCATTTTGCAACCAAAGTGATTTTCTCGGCGAGTGAAGCATTTTGAGTAATGTTCCGGTTGGTTTCAGAGCGGCTTGCATCAAAATTAACTATTTTTTGCCGAACATTCATTTTGGAACCAAAGTGATTTTCTCGGCGAGTTAAGCATTTTGAGTAATGTGGCGGTTGGTTTCAGAGCGGCTTGCACCAAACTTAACTATTTTTTGCCGAACATTCATTTTGGAACCAAAGTGATTTTCTCGGCGAGTTAAGCATTTTGAGTAATATGCCGGTTGGTTTCAGAGCGGCTTGCATCAAAATTAACCATTTTTTGCCAAACAGTTATTTTGGAATGAAAGTGATTTTCTCGGCGCGTTAAGCAATTTGAGTAACAGCCATATGGTTTCTGAGCTGCTTGCACCAAAATTAACTATTTTTTGCCGAACATTCATTTTGGAACCAAAGTGATTTTCTCGGCGAGTTAAGCATTTTGAGTAATGTGGCGGTTGGTTTCAGAGCGGCTTCCATGCAAATTTACTATTTTTCGACGAACTTTCATTTTGGAATGAAAGTGATTTTCTCGGCGAGTTAAGCATTTTGAGTAACAGCCAGATGGTTTCAGAGCGGCTTGCACCAAAATTAACTATTTTTTGCCGAACATTCATTTTGGAACCAAAGTGATTTTCCGGCGAGTTAAGCATTTTGAGTAATATGCCGGTTGGTTTCAGAGCGGCTTGCATCAAAATTAACTATTTGTTGACGAACTTTCATTTTGCAACCAAAGTGATTTTCTCGGCGAGTGAAGCATTTTGAGTAATGTTCCGGTTGGTGTCAGAGCGGCTTGCATCAAAATTAACTATTTTTTGCCGAACATTCATTTTGGAACCAAAGTGATTTTCTCGGCGAGTTAAGCATTTTGAGTAATGTGGCGGTTGGTTTCAGAGCGGCTTGCACCAAACTTAACTATTTTTTGCCGAACATTCATTTTGGAACCAAAGTGATTTTCTCGGCGAGTTAAGCATTTTGAGTAATGTGGCGGTTCGTTTCAGAGCGGCTTCCATGCAAATTTACTATTTTTCGACGAACTTTCATTTTGGAATGAAAGTGATTTTCTCGGCGAGTTAAGCATTTTGAGTAATGTGTCGGTTGCTTTCAGAGCGGCTTGCACCAAAATTAACTATTTCTTGCCGAACATTCATTTTGGAACCAAAGTGATTTTCCGGCGAGTTAAGCATTTTGAGTAATATGCCGGTTGGTTTCAGAGCGGCTTGCATCAAAATTAACTATTTGTTGACGAACTTTCATTTTGCAACCAAAGTGATTTTCTCGGCGAGTGAAGCATTTTGAGTAATGTTCCGGTTGGTTTCAGCGCGGCTTGCATCAAAATTAACTATTTTTTGCCATACATTCATTTTGGAATGAAAGTGATTTTCTCGGCGAGTTAAGCATTTTGAGTAACAGCCAGATGGTTTCAGAGCGGCTTGCATCAAAATTAACTATTTTTTGCCGAACATTCATTTTGGAACCAAAGTGATTTTCTCGGCGAGTTAAGCATTTTGAGTAATGTGGCGGTTGGTTTCAGAGCGGCTTCCATGAAAATTTACTATTTTTCGACGAACTTTCATTTTGGAACCAAAGTGATTTTCTCGGCGAGTGAAGCATTTTGAGTAATGTGCCCGTTGGTTTCAGAGCGGCTTGCATCAAAATTAACTATTTTTTGCCAAACATTCATTTTGGAATGAAAGTGATTTTCTCGGCGCGTTAAGCAATTTGAGTAATGTGTCGGTTGGTTTCAGAGCGGCTTGCACCAAAATTAACTATTTTTTGCCGAACATTCATTTTGGAACAAAAGTGATTTTCCGGCGAGTTAAGCATTTTGATTAATGTGCCGGTTGGTTTCAGAGCGGCTTGCATCAAAATTAACCATTTTTTGCCAAACATTCATCTTGGAATGAAAGTGATTTTCTCGGCGAGTTAAGCATGTTGAGTAACAGCCAGATGGTTTCTGAGCGGCTTGCACCAAAATTAACTATTTTTTGCCGAACATTCATTTTGGAACCAAAGTGATTTTCTCGGCGAGTTAAGCATTTTGAGTAATGTGGCGGTTGGTTTCAGAGCGGCTTGCACCAAAATTAACTATTTTTTGCCGAACATTCATTTTGGAACCAAAGTGATTTTCTCGGCGAGTTAAGCATCTTGAGTAATGTGGCGGTTGGTTTCAGAGCGGCTTCCATGCAAATTTACTATTTTTCGACGAACTTTCATTTTGGAATGAAAGTGATTTTCTCGGCGAGTTAAGCATTTTGAGTAATGTGCCGGTTGCTTTCAGAGCGGCTTGCACCAAAATTAACTATTTTTTGCCAAACATTCATTTTGGAATGAAAGTGTTTTTCTCGGCGCGTTAAGCAATTTGAGTAACAGCCAGATGGTTTCTGAGCGGCTTGCACCAAAATTAACTATTTTTTGCCGAACATTCATTTTGGAACCAAAGTTATTTTCTCGGCGAGTTAAGCATTTTGAGTAATGTGTCGGTTGGTTTCAGAGCGGCTTGCACCAAAATTAACTATTTTTTGCCGAACATTCATTTTGGAACCAAAGTGATTTTCCGGCGAGTTAAGCATTTTGATTAATGTGCCGGTTGGTTTCAGAGCGGCTTGCATCAGAATTAACCATTTTTTGCCAAACATTCATCTTGGAATGAAAGTGATTTTCTCGGCGAGTTAAGCATGTTGAGTAACAGCCAGATGGTTTCTGAGCGGCTTGCACCAAAATTAACTATTTTTTGCCGAACATTTATTTTGGAACCAAAGTGATTTTCTCGGCGAGTTAAGCATTTTGAGTAATGTGGCGGTTGGTTTCAGAGCGGCTTGCACCAAAATTAACTATTTTTTGCCGAACATTCATTTTGGAACCAAAGTGATTTTCTCGGCGAGTTAAGCATTTTGAGTAATATGCCGGTTGGTTTCAGAGCGGCTTGCATCAAAATTAACCATTTTTTGCCAAACATTTATTTTGGAATGAAAGTGATTTTCTCGGCGCGTTAAGCAATTTCAGTAACAGCCATATGGTTTCTGAGCGGCTTGCACCAAAATTAACTATTTTTTGCCGAACATTCATTTTGGAACCAAAGTGATTTTCTCGGCGAGTTAAGCATTTTGAGTAATGTGGCGGTTGGTTTCAGAGCGGCTTCCATGAAAGTTTACTATTTTTCGACGAACTTTCATTTTGGAATTAAAGTGATTTTCTCGGCGAGTTAAGCATTTTGAGTAATGTGTCGGTTGGTTTCAGAGCGGCTTGCACCAAAATTAACTATTTTTTGCCGAACATTCATTTTGGAACCAAAGTGATTTTCCGGCGAGTTAAGCATTTTGAGTAATATGTCGGTTGGTTTCAGAGCGGCTTGCATCAAAATTAACTATTTTTTGCCAATCTTTCATTTTGGAAACAGAGTGATTGGCTCGGCGAGATAAGCATTTTGAGTAATTTGCCAGTTGGTTTCAGAGCGGCGTCCATGAAAATTTACTATTTTTCGACGAACTTTCATTTTGGAATGAAAGTGATTTTCTCGGCGAGTTAAGCATTTTGAGTAACAGCCAGATGGTTTCTGAGCGGCTTGCATCAAAATTAACTATTTTTTGCCGAACATTCATTTTGGAACCAAAGTGATTTTCTCGGCGAGTTAAGCATTTTGAGTAATATGCCGGTTGGTTTCAGAGCGGCTTGCATCAAAATTAACCATTTTTTGCCAAACATTTATTTTGGAATGAAAGTGATTTTCTCGGCGCGTTTAGCAATTTGAGTAACAGCTTGCGTTTTGAGTAATGTGGCGGTTGGTTTCAGAGCGGCTTGCACCAAAATTAACTATTTTTTGCCGAACATTCATTTTGGAACCAAAGTGATTTTCTCGGCGAGTTAAGCATTTTGAGTAATGTGGCGGTTGGTTTCAGAGCGGCTTCCATGCAAATTTACTATTTTTCGACGAACTTTCATTTTGGAATGAAAGTGATTTTCTCGGCGAGTTAAGCATTTTGAGTAATGTGTCGGTTGCTTTCAGAGCGGCTTGCACCAAAATTAACTATTTTTTGCCAAACATTCATTTTGGAATGAAAGTGATTTTCTCGGCGCGTTAAGCAATTTGAGTAACAGCCAGATGGTTTCTGAGCGGCTTGCACCAAAATTAACTATTTTTTGCCGAACATTCATTTTGGAACCAAAGTTATTTTCTCGGCGAGTTAAGCATTTTGAGTAATGTGTCGGTTGGTTTCAGAGCGGCTTGCACCAAAATTAACTATTTTTTGCCGAACATTCATTTTGGAACCAAAGTGATTTTCCGGCGAGTTAAGCATTTTGATTAATGTGCCGGTTGGTTTCAGAGCGGCTTGCATCAAAATTAACCATTTTTTGCCAAACATTCATCTTAGAATGAAAGTGATTTTCTCGGCGAGTTAAGCATGTTGAGTAACAGCCAGATGGTTTCTGAGCGGCTTGCACCAAAATTAACTATTTTTTGCCGAACATTTATTTTGGAACCAAAGTGATTTTCTCGGCGAGTTAAGCATTTTGAGTAATGTGGCGGTTGGTTTCAGAGCGGCTTGCACCAAAATTAACTATTTTTTGCCGAACATTCATTTTGGAACCAAAGTGATTTTCTCGGCGAGTTAAGCATTTTGAGTAATATGCCGGTTGGTTTCAGAGCGGCTTGCATCAAAATTAACCATTTTTTGCCAAACATTTATTTTGGAATGAAAGTGATTTTCTCGGCGCGTTAAGCAATTTGAGTAACAGCCATATGGTTTCTGAGCGGCTTGCAGCAAAATTAACTATTTTTTGCCGAACATTCATTTTGGAACCAAAGTGATTTTCTCGGCGAGTTAAGCATTTTGAGTAATGTGGCGGTTGGTTTCAGAGCGGCTTCCATGAAAGTTTACTATTTTTCGACGAACTTTCATTTTGGAATGAAAGTGATTTTCTCGGCGAGTTAAGCATTCTGAGTAATGTGTCGGTTGGTTTCAGAGCGGCTTGCACCAAAATTAACTATTTTTTGCCGAACATTCATTTTGGAACCAAAGTGATTTTCCGGCGAGTGAAGCATTTTGAGTAATATGCCGGTTGGTTTCAGAGCGGCTTGCATCAAAATTAACTATTTTTTGCCAAACTTTCATTTTGGAAACAGAGTGATTGGCTCGGCGAGATAAGCATTTTGAGTAATTTGCCAGTTGGTTTCAGAGCGGCTTCCATGAAAATGTACTATTTGTTGACGAACTTTCATTTTGGAACCAAAGTGATTTTCTCGGCGAGTAAAGCATTTTGAGTAATGTGGCGGTTCGTTTCAGAGCGGCTTCCATGAAAATTTACTATTTTTCGACGAAGTTTCATTTTGGAACCAAAGTGATTTTCTCGGCGACTTAAGCATTTTGAGTAATATGCCGGTTGGTTTCAGAGCGGCTTGCATCAAAATTAACCATTTTTTGCCAAACATTTATTTTGGAATGAAAGTGATTTTCTCGGCGCGTTAAGCAATTTGAGTAACAGCCATATGGTTTCTGAGCGGCTTGCACCAAAATTAACTATTTTTTGCCAATCTTTCATTTTGGAAACAGAGTGATTGGCTCGGCGAGATAAGCATTTTGAGTAATTTGCCAGTTGGTTTCAGAGCGGCTTCCATGAAAATTTACTATTTTTCGACGAACTTTCATTTTGGAATGAAAGTGATTTTCTCGGCGAGTTAAGCATTTTGAGTAACAGCCAGATGGTTTCTGAGCGGCTTGCATCAAAATTAACTATTTTTTGCCGAACATTCATTTTGGAACCAAAGTGATTTTCTCGGCGAGTTAAGCATTTTGAGTAATATGCCGGTTGGTTTCAGAGCGGCTTGCATCAAAATTAACCATTTTTTGCCAAACATTTATTTTGGAATGAAAGTGATTTTCTCGGCGCGTTAAGCAATTTGAGTAACAGCTTGCATTTTGAGTAATGTGGCGGTTGGTTTCAGAGCGGCTTGCACCAAAATTAACTATTTTTTGCCGAACATTCATTTTGGAACCAAAGTGATTTTCTCGGCGAGTTAAGCATTTTGAGTAATGTGGCGGTTGGTTTCAGAGCGGCTTCCATGCAAATTTACTATTTTTCGACGAACTTTCATTTTGGAATGAAAGTGATTTTCTCGGCGAGTTAAGCATTTTGAGTAATGTGTCGGTTGCTTTCAGAGCGGCTTGCACCAAAATTAACTATTTTTTGCCAAACATTCATTTTGGAATGAAAGTGATTTTCTCGGCGCGTTAAGCAATTTGAGTAACAGCCAGATGGTTTCTGAGCGGCTTGCACCAAAATTAACTATTTTTTGCCGAACATTCATTTTGGAACCAAAGTTATTTTCTCGGCGAGTTAAGCATTTTGAGTAATGTGTCGGTTGGTTTCAGAGCGGCTTGCACCAAAATTAACTATTTTTTGCCGAACATTCATTTTGGAACCAAAGTGATTTTCCGGCGAGTTAAGCATTTTGATTAATGTGCCGGTTGGTTTCAGAGCGGCTTGCATCAAAATTAACCATTTTTTGCCAAACATTCATCTTAGAATGAAAGTGATTTTCTCGGCGAGTTAAGCATGTTGAGTAACAGCCAGATGGTTTCTGAGCGGCTTGCACCAAAATTAACTATTTTTTGCCGAACATTTATTTTGGAACCAAAGTGATTTTCTCGGCGAGTTAAGCATTTTGAGTAATGTGGCGGTTGGTTTCAGAGCGGCTTGCACCAAAATTAACTATTTTTTGCCGAACATTCATTTTGGAACCAAAGTGATTTTCTCGGCGAGTTAAGCATTTTGAGTAATATGCCGGTTGGTTTCAGAGCGGCTTGCATCAAAATTAACCATTTTTTGCCAAACATTTATTTTGGAATGAAAGTGATTTTCTCGGCGCGTTAAGCAATTTGAGTAACAGCCATATGGTTTCTGAGCGGCTTGCACCAAAATTAACTATTTTTTGCCGAACATTCATTTTGGAACCAAAGTGATTTTCTCGGCGAGTTAAGCATTTTGAGTAATGTGGCGGTTGGTTTCAGAGCGGCTTCCATGAAAGTTTACTATTTTTCGACGAACTTTCATTTTGGAATGAAAGTGATTTTCTCGGCGAGTTAAGCATTCTGAGTAATGTGTCGGTTGGTTTCAGAGCGGCTTGCACCAAAATTAACTATTTTTTGCCGAACATTCATTTTGGAACCAAAGTGATTTTCCGGCGAGTGAAGCATTTTGAGTAATATGCCGGTTGGTTTCAGAGCGGCTTGCATCAAAATTAACTATTTTTTGCCAAACTTTCATTTTGGAAACAGAGTGATTGGCTCGGCGAGATAAGCATTTTGAGTAATTTGCCAGTTGGTTTCAGAGCGGCTTCCATGAAAATGTACTATTTGTTGACGAACTTTCATTTTGGAACCAAAGTGATTTTCTCGGCGAGTAAAGCATTTTGAGTAATGTGGCGGTTCGTTTCAGAGCGGCTTCCATGAAAATTTACTATTTTTCGACGAAGTTTCATTTTGGAACCAAAGTGATTTTCTCGGCGAGTTAAGCATTTTGAGTAATATGCCGGTTGGTTTCAGAGCGGCTTGCATCAAAATTAACCATTTTTTGCCAAACATTTATTTTGGAATGAAAGTGATTTTCTCGGCGCGTTAAGCAATTTGAGTAACAGCCATATGGTTTCTGAGCGGCTTGCACCAAAATTAACTATTTTTTGCCGAACATTCATTTTGGAAACAAAGTGATTTTCTCGGCGAGTTATGCATTTTGAGTAATGTGGCGGTTGGTTTCAGAGCGGCTTCCATGAAAATTTACTATTTTTCGACGAACTTTCTTTTTGGAATGAAAGTGATTTTCTCGGCGAGTTAAGCATTTTGAGTAACAGCCAGATGGTTTCTGAGCGGCTTGCATCAAAATTAACTATTTTTTGCCGAACATTCATTTTGGAACCAAAGTGATTTTCTCGGCGAGTTCAGCATTTTGAGTAATGTGGCGGTTGGTTTCAGAGCGGCTTCCATGAAAATTTACTATTTTTCGACGAACTTTCATTTTGGAACCAAAGTGATTTTCTCGGCGAGTGAAGCATTTTGAGTAATGTGCCCGTTGGTTTCAGAGCGGCTTGCATCAAAATTAACCATTTTTTGCCAAATATTCATTTTGGAATGAAAGTGATTTTCTCGGCGAGTTAAGCATTTTGAGTAACAGCCAGATGGTTTCTGAGCGGCTTGCACCAAAATTAACTGTTTTTTT
Organism: Scyliorhinus torazame; assembly: GCF_047496885.1. NCBI lineage: Eukaryota > Metazoa > Chordata > Chondrichthyes > Carcharhiniformes > Scyliorhinidae > Scyliorhinus > Scyliorhinus torazame. Next base: position 166,594 of record NW_027308048.1, on the reverse strand, counting down.
TCCGAACATTCATTTTGGAACCAAAGTGATTTTCTCGGCGAGTTAAGCATTTTGAGTAATATGCCGGTTCGTTTCAGAGCGGCTTGCATCAAAATTAACTATTTTTTGCCAAACTTTGATTTTGGAAACAGAGTGATTGGCTCGGCGAGATAAGCATTTTGAGTAATTTGCCAGTTGGTTTCAGAGCGGCTTGCATAAAAATTAACTATTATTTGCCGAACATTCATTTTGGAACCAAAGTGATTTTCTCGGCGGGTTAAGCATTTTGAGTAATGTTCCGGTTGGTTTCAGAGCGGCTTGCATCAAAATTAACTATTTTTTGCCAAACATTCATTTTGGAATAAAAGTGATTTTCTCGGCGAGTTAAGCATTTTGAGTAATGTGTCGGTTGGTTTCAGAGCGGCTTGCACCAAAATTAACTATTTTTTGCCGAACATTCATTTTGGAACCAAAGTGATCTTCCGGCGAGTTAAGCATTTTGATTAATGTGCCGGTTGGTTTCAGAGCGGCTTGCATCAAAATTAACCATTTTTTGCCAAACATTCATCTTGGAATGAAAGTGATTTTCTCGGCGAGTTAAGCATGTTGAGTAACAGCCAGATGGTTTCTGAGCGGCTTGCACCAAAATTAACTATTTTTTGCCGAACATTCATTTTGGAACCAAAGTGATTTTCTCGGCGAGTTAAGCATTTTGAGTAATGTGGCGGTTGGTTTCAGAGCGGCTTGCACCAAAATTAACTATTTTTCGACGAAGTTTCATTTAGGAACCAAAGTGATTTTCTCGGCTAGTTAAGCATTTTGAGTAATATGCCGGTTGGTTTCAGAGCGGCTTGCATCAAAATTAACCATTTTTTGCCAAACATTTATTTTGGAATGAAAGTGATTTTCTCGGCGCGTTAAGCAATTTGAGTAATGTGGCGGTTGGTTTCAGAGCGGCTTCCATGAAAGTTTACTATTTTTCGACGAACTTTCATTTTGGAATGAAAGTGATTTTCTCGGCGAGTTAAGCATTTTGAGTAATGTGTCGGTTGGTTTCAGAGCGGCTTGCACCAAAATTAACTATTTTTTGCCGAACATTCATTTCGGAACCAAAGTGATTTTCCGGCGAGTTAAGCATTTTGAGTAATATGCCGGTTGGATTCAGAGCGGCTTGCATCAAAATTAACTATTTTTTGCCAAACTTTCATCTTGGAATGAAAGTGATTTTCTCGGCGAGTTAAGCATGTTGAGTAACAGACAGATGGTTTCTGAGCGGCTTGCACCAAAATTAACTATTTTTTGCCGAACATTCATTTTGGAACCAAAGTGATTTTCTCGGCGAGTAAACCATTTTGAGTAATGTGGCGGTTCGTTTCAGAGCGGCTTCCAAGAAAATTTACTATTTTTCGACGAAGTTTCATTTTGGAACCAAAGTGATTTTCTCGGCGAGTTAAGCATTTTGAGTAATGTGCCCGTTGGTTTCAGAGCGGCTTGCATCAAAATTAACCATTTTTTTGCCAAATATTCATTTTGGAATAAAAGTGATTTTCTCGGCGAGTTAAGCATTTTGAGTAACAGCCAGATGGTTACTGAGCGGCTTGCACCAAAATTACCTGTTTTTTTCCGAACATTCATTTTGGAACCAAAGTGATTTTCTCGGCGAGTTAAGCATTTTGAGTAATATGCCGGTTGGTTTCAGAGCGGCTTGCATCAAAATTAACTATTTTTTGCCAAACTTTGATTTTGGAAACAGAGTGATTGGCTCGGCGAGATAAGCATTTTGAGTAATTTGCCAGTTGGTTTCAGAGCGGCTTGCATAAAAATTAACTATTATTTGCCGAACATTCATTTTGGAACCAAAGTGATTTTCTCGGCGGGTTAAGCATTTTGAGTAATGTTCCGGTTGGTTTCAGAGCGGCTTGCATCAAAATAAACTATTTTTTGCCAAACATTCATTTTGGAATAAAAGTGATTTTCTCGGCGAGTTAAGCATTTTGAGTAATGTGTCGGTTGGTTTCAGAGCGGCTTGCACCAAAATTAACTATTTTTTGCCGAACATTCATTTTAGAACCAAAGTGATTTTCCGGCGAGTTAAGCATTTTGATTAATGTGCCGGTTGGTTTCAGAGCGGCTTGCATCAAAATTAACCATTTTTTGCCAAACATTCATCTTGGAATGAAAGTGATTTTCTCGGCGAGTTAAGCATGTTGAGTAACAGCCAGATGGTTTCTGAGCGGCTTGCACCAAAATTAACTATTTTTTGCCGAACATTCATTTTGGAACCAAAGTGATTTTCTCGGCGAGTTAAGCATTTTGAGTAATATGGCGGTTGGTTTCAGAGCGGCTTGCACCAAAATTAACTATTTTTTGCCGAACATTCATTTTGGAACCAAAGTGATTTTCTCGGCGAGTTAAGCATTTTGAGTAATGTGTCGGTTGGTTTCAGAGCGGCTTCCATGAAAATTTACTATTTTTCGACGAAGTTTCATTTTGGAACCAAAGTGATTTTCTCGGCGAGTTAAGCATTTTGAGTAATGTGCCCGTTGGTTTCAGAGCGGCTTGCATCAATATTAACCATTTTTTGCCAAATATTCATTTTGGAATGAAAGTGATTTTCTCGGCGAGTTAAGCATTTTGAGTAACAGCCAGATGGTTTCTGAGCGGCTTGCACCAAAATTAACTGGTTTTTTTCCGAACATTCATTTTGGAACCAAAGTGATTTTCTCGGCGAGTTAAGCATTTTGAGTAATATGCCGGTTGGTTTCAGAGCGGCTTGCATCAAAATTAACTATTTTTTGCCAAACTTTCATTTTGGAAACACAGTGATTGGCTAGGCGAGATAAGCATTTTGAGTAATTTGCCAGTTGGTTTCAGAGCGGCTTGCATAAAAATTAACTATTATTTGCCGAACATTCATTTTGGAACCAAAGTGATTTTCTCGGCGGGTTAAGCATTTTGAGTAATGTTCCGGTTGGTTTCAGAGCGGCTTGCATCAAAATTAACTATTTTTTGCCAAACATTCATTTTGGAATACAAGTGATTTTCTCGGCGAGTTAAGCATTTTGAGTAACAGCCAGATGGTTTCTGAGCGGCTTGCATCAAAATTAACTATTTTTTGCCGAACATTCATTTTGGAACCAAAGTGATTTTCTCGGCGAGTTAAGCATTTTGAGTAATGTGTCGGTTGGTTTCAGAGCGGCTTCGATGAAAATTTACTATTTTTCGACGAACTTTCATTTTGGAACCAAAGTGATTTTCTCGGCGAGTTAAGCATTTTGAGTAATGTGGCGGTGGGTTTCAGAGCGGCTTCCATGAAAATTTACTATTTTTCGACGAACTTTCATTTTGGAACCAAAGGGATTTTCTCGGCGAGTGAAGTATTTTGAGTAATGTGCCCGTTGGTTTCAGACCGGCTTGCATCAAAATTAACCATTTTTTGCCAAACATTCATTTTGGAATGAAAGTGATTTTCTCGGCGAGTTAAGCATTTTGAGTAACAGCCAGATGGTTTCAGAGCGGCTTGCATCAAAATTAACTATTTTTTGCCGAACATTCATTTTGGAACCAAAGTGATTTTCTCGGCGAGTGAAGCATTTTGAGTAATATGCCGGTTGGTTTCAGAGCGGCTTGCATCAAAATTAACCATTTTTTGCCAAACATTTATTTTGGAATGAAAGTGATTTTCTCTGCGCGTTAAGCAATTTGAGTAACAGCCATATGGTTTCTGAGCGGCTTGCACCAAAATTAACTATTTTTTGCAGAACATTCATTATGGAACCAAAGTGATTTTCTCGGCGAGTTAAGCATTTTGAGTAATGTGGCGGTTGGTTTCAGAGCGGCTTCCATGAAAGTTTACTATTTTTCGACGAACTTTCATTTTGGAATGAAAGTGATTTTCTCGGCGAGTTAAGCATTTTGAGTAATGTGTCGGTTGGTTTCAGAGCGGCTTGCACCAAAATTAACTATTTTTTGCCGAACATTCATTTTGGAACCAAAGTGATTTTCCGGCGAGTTAAGCATTTTGAGTAATATGCCGGTTGGTTACAGAGCGGCTTGCATCAAAATTAACTATTTTTTGCCAAACTTTCATTTTGGAAACAGAGTGATTGGCTCGGCGAGATAAGCATTTTGAGTAATTTGCCAGTTGGTTTCAGAGCGGCTTCCATGAAAATGTACTATTTGTTGACGAACTTTCATTTTGGAACCAAAGTGATTTTCTCGGCGAGTAAAGCATTTTGAGTAATGTGGCGGTTCGTTTCAGAGCGGCTTCCATGAAAATTTACTATTTTTCGACGAAGTTTCATTTTGGAACCAAAGTGATTTTCTCGGCGAGTTAAGCATTTTGAGTAATATGCCGGTTGGTTTCAGAGCGACTTGCATCAAAATTAACTATTTTTTGCCAAACTTTCATTTTGGAAACAGAGGATTGGCTCGGCGAGATAAGCATTTTGAGTAATTTGCCAGTTGGTTTCAGAGCGGCTTGCATAAAAATTAACTATTATTTGCCGAACATTCATTTTGGAACCAAAGTGATTTTCTCGGCGGGTTAAGCATTTTGAGTAATGTTCCGGTTGGTTTCAGAGCGGCTTGCATCAAAATAAACTATTTTTTGCCAAACATTCATTTTGGAATAAAAGTGATTTTCTCGGCGAGTTAAGCATTTTGAGTAATGTGTCGGTTGGTTTCAGAGCGGCTTGCACCAAAATTAACTATTTTTTGCCGAACATTAATTTTAGAACCAAAGTGATTTTCCGGCGAGTTAAGCATTTTGATTAATGTGCCGGTTGGTTTCAGAGCGGCTTGCATCAAAATTAACTATTTTTTGCCAAACTTTCATTTTGGAAACAGAGTGATTGGCTAGGCGAGATAAACATTTTGAGTAATTTGCCAGTTGGTTTCAGAGCGGCTTGCATAAAAATTAACTATTATTTGCCGAACATTCATTTTGGAACCAAAGTGATTTTCTCGGCGGGTTAAGCATTTTGAGTAATGTTCCGGTTGGTTTCAGAGCGGCTTGCATCAAAATTAACTATTTTTTGCCAAACATTCATTTTGGAATACAAGTGATTTTCTCGGCGAGTTAAGCATTTTGAGTAACAGCCAGATGGTTTCTGAGCGGCTTGCATCAAAATTAACTATTTTTTGCCGAACATTCATTTTGGAACCAAAGTGATTTTCTCGGCGAGTTAAGCATTTTGAGTAATGTGTCGGTTGGTTTCAGAGCGGCTTCGATGAAAATTTACTATTTTTCGACGAACTTTCATTTTGGAACCAAAGTGATTTTCTCGGCGAGTTAAGCATTTTGAGTAATGTGGCGGTGGGTTTCAGAGCGGCTTCCATGAAAATTTACTATTTTTCGACGAACTTTCATTTTGGAACCAAAGTGATTTTCTCGGCGAGTGAAGTATTTTGAGTAATGTGCCCGTTGGTTTCAGACCGGCTTGCATCAAAATTAACCATTTTTTGCCAAACATTCATTTTGGAATGAAAGTGATTTTCTCGGCGAGTTAAGCATTTTGAGTAACAGCCAGATGGTTTCAGAGCGGCTTGCATCAAAATTAACTATTTTTTGCCGAACATTCATTTTGGAACCAAAGTGATTTTCTCGGCGAGTGAAGCATTTTGAGTAATATGCCGGTTGGTTTCAGAGCGGCTTGCATCAAAATTAACCATTTTTTGCCAAACATTTATTTTGGAATGAAAGTGATTTTCTCTGCGCGTTAAGCAATTTGAGTAACAGCCATATGGTTTCTGAGCGGCTTGCACCAAAATTAACTATTTTTTGCCGAACATTCATTATGGAACCAAAGTGATTTTCTCGGCGAGTTAAGCATTTTGAGTAATGTGGCGGTTGGTTTCAGAGCGGCTTCCATGAAAGTTTACTATTTTTCGACGAACTTTCATTTTGGAATGAAAGTGATTTTCTCGGCGAGTTAAGCATTTTGAGTAATGTGTCGGTTGGTTTCAGAGCGGCTTGCACCAAAATTAACTATTTTTTGCCGAACATTCATTTTGGAACCAAAGTGATTTTCCGGCGAGTTAAGCATTTTGAGTAATATGCCGGTTGGTTACAGAGCGGCTTGCATCAAAATTAACTATTTTTTGCCAAACTTTCATTTTGGAAACAGAGTGATTGGCTCGGCGAGATAAGCATTTTGAGTAATTTGCCAGTTGGTTTCAGAGCGGCTTCCATGAAAATGTACTATTTGTTGACGAACTTTCATTTTGGAACCAAAGTGATTTTCTCGGCGAGTAAAGCATTTTGAGTAATGTGGCGGTTCGTTTCAGAGCGGCTTCCATGAAAATTTACTATTTTTCGACGAAGTTTCATTTTGGAACCAAAGTGATTTTCTCGGCGAGTTAAGCATTTTGAGTAATATGCCGGTTGGTTTCAGAGCGGCTTGCATCAAAATTAACCATTTTTTGCCAAACATTTATTTTGGAAACAGAGTGATTGGCTCGGCGAGATAAGCATTTTGAGTAATTTGCCAGTTGGTTTCAGAGCGGCTTGCATCAAAATTAACTATTATTTGCCGAACATTCATTTTGGAACCAAAGTGATTTTCTCGGCGGGTTAAGCATTTTGAGTAATGTTCCGGTTGGTTTCAGAGCGGCTTGCATCAAAATTAACTATTTTTTGCCGAACATTCATTTTGGAACCAAAGTGATTTCTCGGCGAGTTAAGCATTTTGAGTAATGTGGCGGTTGGTTTCAGAGCGGCTTCCATGAAAATTTACTACTTTTCGACGAACTTTCATTTTGGAACCAAAGTGAATTTCTCGGCGTGTTAAGCATTTTGAGTAACAGCCAGATGGTTTCTGAGCGGCTTGCACCAAAATTAACTATTTTTTTGCCGATCATTCATTTTGGAACCAAAGTGATTTTCTCGGCGAGTTAAGCATTTTGAGTAATATGCCGGTTGGTTTCAGAGCGGCTTGCATCAAAATTAACTATTTTTTGCCAAACTTTCATTTTGGAAATAGAGTGATTGGCTCGGCGAGATAAGCATTTTGAGTAATTTGCCAGTTGGTTTCAGAGCGGCTTCCATGAAAATGTACTATTTGTTGACGAACTTTCATTTTGGAACCAAAGTGATTTTCTCGGCGAGTGAAGCATTTTGAGTAATGTTCCGGTTGGTTTCAGAGCGGCTTGCATCAAAATTAACTATTTTTTGCCAAACATTCATTTTGGAATGAAAGTGATTTTCTCGGCGAGTTAAGCATTTTGAGTAACAGCCAGATGGTTTCAGAGCGGCTTGCATCAAAATTAACTATTTTTTGCCGAACATTCATTTTGGAACCAAAGTGATTTTCTCGGCGAGTTAAGCATTTTGAGTAATGTGGCGGTGGGTTTCAGAGCGGCTTCCATGAAAATTTACTATTTTTCGACGAACTTTCATTTTGGAACCAAAGTGATTTTCTCGGCGAGTGAAGCATTTTGAGTAATGTGCCCGTTGGTTTCAGACCGGCTTGCATCAAAATTAACCATTTTTTGCCAAACATTCATTTTGGAATGAAAGTGATTTTCTCGGCGAGTTAAGCATTTTGAGTAACAGCCAGATGGTTTCAGAGCGGCTTGCATCAAAATTAACTATTTTTTGCCGAACATTCATTTTGGAACCAAAGTGATTTTCTCGGCGAGTTAAGCATTTTGAGTAATATGCCGGTTGGTTTCAGAGCGGCTTGCATCAAAATTAACCATTTTTTGCCAAACATTTATTTTGGAATGAAAGTGATTTTCTCTGCGCGTTAAGCAATTTGAGTAACAGCCATATGGTTTCTGAGCGGCTTGCACCAAAATTAACTATTTTTTGCCGAACATTCATTTTGGAACCAAAGTGATTTTCTCGGCGAGTTAAGCATTTTGAGTAATGTGGCGGTTGGTTTCAGAGCGGCTTCCATGAAAGTTTACTATTTTTCGACGAACTTTCATTTTCGAATGAAAGTGATTTTCTCGGCGAGTTAAGCATTTTGAGTAATGTGTCGGTTGGTTTCAGAGCGGCTTGCACCAAAATTAACTATTTTTTGCCGAACATTCATTTTGGAACCAAAGTGATTTTCCGGCGAGTTAAGCATTTTGAGTAATATGCCGGTTGGTTTCAGAGCGGCTTGCATCATAATTAACTATTTTTTGCCAAACTTTCATTTTGGAAACAGAGTGATTGGCTCGGCGAGATAAGCATTTTGAGTAATTTGCCAGTTGGTTTCAGAGCGGCTTCCATGAAAATGTACTATTTGTTGACGAACTTTCATTTTGGAACCAAAGTGATTTTCTCGGCGAGTAAAGCATTTTGAGTAATGTGGCGGTTCGTTTCAGAGCGGCTTCCATGAAAATTTACTATTTTTCGACGAAGTTTCATTTTGGAACCAAAGTGATTTTCTCGGCGAGTTAAGCATTTTGAGTAATATGCCGGTTGGTTTCAGAGCGGCTTGCATCAAAATTAACCATTTTTTGCCAAACATTCATTTTGGAATGAAAGTGATTTTCTCGGCGCGTTAAGCAATTTGAGTAACAGCCAGATGGTTTCTGAGCGGCTTGCACCAAAATTAACTATTTTTTGCCGAACATTCATTTTGGAACCAAAGTTATTTTCTCGGCGAGTTAAGCATTTTGAGTAATGTGTCGGTTGGTTTCAGAGCGGCTTGCACCAAAATTAACTATTTTTTGCCGAACATTCATTTTGGAACCAAAGTGATTTTCCGGCGAGTTAAGCATTTTGATTAATGTGCCGGTTGGTTTCAGAGCGGCTTGCATCAAAATTAACCATTTTTTGCCAAACATTCATCTTAGAATGAAAGTGATTTTCTCGGCGAGTTAAGCATGTTGAGTAACAGCCAGATGGTTTCTGAGCGGCTTGCACCAAAATTAACTATTTTTTGCCGAACATTTATTTTGGAACCAAAGTGATTTTCTCGGCGAGTTAAGCATTTTGAGTAATGTGGCGGTTGGTTTCAGAGCGGCTTGCACCAAAATTAACTATTTTTTGCCGAACATTCATTTTGGAACCAAAGTGATTTTCTCGGCGAGTTAAGCATTTTGAGTAATATGCCGGTTGGTTTCAGAGCGGCTTGCATCAAAATTAACCATTTTTTGCCAAACATTTATTTTGGAATGAAAGTGATTTTCTCGGCGCGTTAAGCAATTTGAGTAACAGCCATATGGTTTCTGAGCGGCTTGCACCAAAATTAACTATTTTTTGCCGAACATTCATTTTGGAACCAAAGTGATTTTCTCGGCGAGTTAAGCATTTTGAGTAATGTGGCGGTTGGTTTCAGAGCGGCTTCCATGAAAGTTTACTATTTTTCGACGAACTTTCATTTTGGAATGAAAGTGATTTTCTCGGCGAGTTAAGCATTCTGAGTAATGTGTCGGTTGGTTTCAGAGCGGCTTGCACCAAAATTAACTATTTTTTGCCGAACATTCATTTTGGAACCAAAGTGATTTTCCGGCGAGTGAAGCATTTTGAGTAATATGCCGGTTGGTTTCAGAGCGGCTTGCATCAAAATTAACTATTTTTTGCCAAACTTTCATTTTGGAAACAGAGTGATTGGCTCGGCGAGATAAGCATTTTGAGTAATTTGCCAGTTGGTTTCAGAGCGGCTTCCATGAAAATGTACTATTTGTTGACGAACTTTCATTTTGGAACCAAAGTGATTTTCTCGGCGAGTAAAGCATTTTGAGTAATGTGGCGGTTCGTTTCAGAGCGGCTTCCATGAAAATTTACTATTTTTCGACGAAGTTTCATTTTGGAACCAAAGTGATTTTCTCGGCGAGTTAAGCATTTTGAGTAATATGCCGGTTGGTTTCAGAGCGGCTTGCATCAAAATTAACCATTTTTTGCCAAACATTTATTTTGGAATGAAAGTGATTTTCTCGGCGCGTTAAGCAATTTGAGTAACAGCCATATGGTTTCTGAGCGGCTTGCACCAAAATTAACTATTTTTTGCCGAACATTCATTTTGGAAACAAAGTGATTTTCTCGGCGAGTTATGCATTTTGAGTAATGTGGCGGTTGGTTTCAGAGCGGCTTCCATGAAAATTTACTATTTTTCGACGAACTTTCTTTTTGGAATGAAAGTGATTTTCTCGGCGAGTTAAGCATTTTGAGTAACAGCCAGATGGTTTCTGAGCGGCTTGCATCAAAATTAACTATTTTTTGCCGAACATTCATTTTGGAACCAAAGTGATTTTCTCGGCGAGTTCAGCATTTTGAGTAATGTGGCGGTTGGTTTCAGAGCGGCTTCCATGAAAATTTACTATTTTTCGACGAACTTTCATTTTGGAACCAAAGTGATTTTCTCGGCGAGTGAAGCATTTTGAGTAATGTGCCCGTTGGTTTCAGAGCGGCTTGCATCAAAATTAACCATTTTTTGCCAAATATTCATTTTGGAATGAAAGTGATTTTCTCGGCGAGTTAAGCATTTTGAGTAACAGCCAGATGGTTTCTGAGCGGCTTGCACCAAAATTAACTGTTTTTTTTCCGAACATTCATTTTGGAACCAAAGTGATTTTCTCGGCGAGTTAAGCATTTTGAGTAATATGCCGGTTCGTTTCAGAGCGGCTTGCATCAAAATTAACTATTTTTTGCCAAACTTTGATTTTGGAAACAGAGTGATTGGCTCGGCGAGATAAGCATTTTGAGTAATTTGCCAGTTGGTTTCAGAGCGGCTTGCATAAAAATTAACTATTATTTGCCGAACATTCATTTTGGAACCAAAGTGATTTTCTCGGCGGGTTAAGCATTTTGAGTAATGTTCCGGTTGGTTTCAGAGCGGCTTGCATCAAAATTAACTATTTTTTGCCAAACATTCATTTTGGAATAAAAGTGATTTTCTCGGCGAGTTAAGCATTTTGAGTAATGTGTCGGTTGGTTTCAGAGCGGCTTGCACCAAAATTAACTATTTTTTGCCGAACATTCATTTTGGAACCAAAGTGATTTTCCGGCGAGTTAAGCATTTTGATTAATGTGCCGGTTGGTTTCAGAGCGGCTTGCATCAAAATTAACCATTTTTTGCCAAACATTCATCTTGGAATGAAAGTGATTTTCTCGGCGAGTTAAGCATGTTGAGTAACAGCCAGATGGTTTCTGAGCGGCTTGCACCAAAATTAACTATTTTTTGCCGAACATTCATTTTGGAACCAAAGTGATTTTCTCGGCGAGTTAAGCATTTTGAGTAATGTGGCGGTTGGTTTCAGAGCGGCTTGCACCAAAATTAACTATTTTTCGACGAAGTTTCATTTAGGAACCAAAGTGATTTTCTCGGCTAGTTAAGCATTTTGAGTAATATGCCGGTTGGTTTCAGAGCGGCTTGCATCAAAATTAACCATTTTTTGCCAAACATTTATTTTGGAATGAAAGTGATTTTCTCGGCGCGTTAAGCAATTTGAGTAATGTGGCGGTTGGTTTCAGAGCGGCTTCCATGAAAGTTTACTATTTTTCGACGAACTTTCATTTTGGAATGAAAGTGATTTTCTCGGCGAGTTAAGCATTTTGAGTAATGTGTCGGTTGGTTTCAGAGCGGCTTGCACCAAAATTAACTATTTTTTGCCGAACATTCATTTCGGAACCAAAGTGATTTTCCGGCGAGTTAAGCATTTTGAGTAATATGCCGGTTGGATTCAGAGCGGCTTGCATCAAAATTAACTATTTTTTGCCAAACTTTCATCTTGGAATGAAAGTGATTTTCTCGGCGAGTTAAGCATGTTGAGTAACAGACAGATGGTTTCTGAGCGGCTTGCACCAAAATTAACTATTTTTTGCCGAACATTCATTTTGGAACCAAAGTGATTTTCTCGGCGAGTAAAGCATTTTGAGTAATGTGGCGGTTCGTTTCAGAGCGGCTTCCAAGAAAATTTACTATTTTTCGACGAAGTTTCATTTTGGAACCAAAGTGATTTTCTCGGCGAGTTAAGCATTTTGAGTAATGTGCCCGTTGGTTTCAGAGCGGCTTGCATCAAAATTAACCATTTTTTTGCCAAATATTCATTTTGGAATAAAAGTGATTTTCTCGGCGAGTTAAGCATTTTGAGTAACAGCCAGATGGTTACTGAGCGGCTTGCACCAAAATTACCTGTTTTTTTCCGAACATTCATTTTGGAACCAAAGTGATTTTCTCGGCGAGTTAAGCATTTTGAGTAATATGCCGGTTGGTTTCAGAGCGGCTTGCATCAAAATTAACTATTTTTTGCCAAACTTTCATTTTGGAAATAGAGTGATTGGCTCGGCGAGATAAGCATTTTGAGTAATTTGCCAGTTGGTTTCAGAGCGGCTTCCATGAAAATGTACTATTTGTTGACGAACTTTCATTTTGGAACCAAAGTGATTTTCTCGGCGAGTGAAGCATTTTGAGTAATGTTCCGGTTGGTTTCAGAGCGGCTTGCATCAAAATTAACTATTTTTTGCCAAACATTCATTTTGGAATGAAAGTGATTTTCTCGGCGAGTTAAGCATTTTGAGTAACAGCCAGATGGTTTCAGAGCGGCTTGCATCAAAATTAACTATTTTTTGCCGAACATTCATTTTGGAACCAAAGTGATTTTCTCGGCGAGTTAAGCATTTTGAGTAATGTGGCGGTGGGTTTCAGAGCGGCTTCCATGAAAATTTACTATTTTTCGACGAACTTTCATTTTGGAACCAAAGTGATTTTCTCGGCGAGTGAAGCATTTTGAGTAATGTGCCCGTTGGTTTCAGACCGGCTTGCATCAAAATTAACCATTTTTTGCCAAACATTCATTTTGGAATGAAAGTGATTTTCTCGGCGAGTTAAGCATTTTGAGTAACAGCCAGATGGTTTCAGAGCGGCTTGCATCAAAATTAACTATTTTTTGCCGAACATTCATTTTGGAACCAAAGTGATTTTCTCGGCGAGTTAAGCATTTTGAGTAATATGCCGGTTGGTTTCAGAGCGGCTTGCATCAAAATTAACCATTTTTTGCCAAACATTTATTTTGGAATGAAAGTGATTTTCTCTGCGCGTTAAGCAATTTGAGTAACAGCCATATGGTTTCTGAGCGGCTTGCACCAAAATTAACTATTTTTTGCCGAACATTCATTTTGGAACCAAAGTGATTTTCTCGGCGAGTTAAGCATTTTGAGTAATGTGGCGGTTGGTTTCAGAGCGGCTTCCATGAAAGTTTACTATTTTTCGACGAACTTTCATTTTGGAATGAAAGTGATTTTCTCGGCGAGTTAAGCATTTTGAGTAATGTGTCGGTTGGTTTCAGAGCGGCTTGCACCAAAATTAACTATTTTTTGCCGAACATTCATTTTGGAACCAAAGTGATTTTCCGGCGAGTTAAGCATTTTGAGTAATATGCCGGTTGGTTTCAGAGCGGCTTGCATCATAATTAACTATTTTTTGCCAAACTTTCATTTTGGAAACAGAGTGATTGGCTCGGCGAGATAAGCATTTTGAGTAATTTGCCAGTTGGTTTCAGAGCGGCTTCCATGAAAATGTACTATTTGTTGACGAACTTTCATTTTGGAACCAAAGTGATTTTCTCGGCGAGTAAAGCATTTTGAGTAATGTGGCGGTTCGTTTCAGAGCGGCTTCCATGAAAATTTACTATTTTTCGACGAAGTTTCATTTTGGAACCAAAGTGATTTTCTCGGCGAGTTAAGCATTTTGAGTAATATGCCGGTTGGTTTCAGAGCGGCTTGCATCAAAATTAACCATTTTTTGCCAAACATTCATTTTGGAATGAAAGTGATTTTCTCGGCGCGTTAAGCAATTTGAGTAACAGCCAGATGGTTTCTGAGCGGCTTGCACCAAAATTAACTATTTTTTGCCGAACATTCATTTTGGAACCAAAGTTATTTTCTCGGCGAGTTAAGCATTTTGAGTAATGTGTCGGTTGGTTTCAGAGCGGCTTGCACCAAAATTAACTATTTTTTGCCGAACATTCATTTTGGAACCAAAGTGATTTTCCGGCGAGTTAAGCATTTTGATTAATGTGCCGGTTGGTTTCAGAGCGGCTTGCATCAAAATTAACCATTTTTTGCCAAACATTCATCTTAGAATGAAAGTGATTTTCTCGGCGAGTTAAGCATGTTGAGTAACAGCCAGATGGTTTCTGAGCGGCTTGCACCAAAATTAACTATTTTTTGCCGAACATTTATTTTGGAACCAAAGTGATTTTCTCGGCGAGTTAAGCATTTTGAGTAATGTGGCGGTTGGTTTCAGAGCGGCTTGCACCAAAATTAACTATTTTTTGCCGAACATTCATTTTGGAACCAAAGTGATTTTCTCGGCGAGTTAAGCATTTTGAGTAATATGCCGGTTGGTTTCAGAGCGGCTTGCATCAAAATTAACCATTTTTTGCCAAACATTTATTTTGGAATGAAAGTGATTTTCTCGGCGCGTTAAGCAATTTGAGTAACAGCCATATGGTTTCTGAGCGGCTTGCACCAAAATTAACTATTTTTTGCCGAACATTCATTTTGGAACCAAAGTGATTTTCTCGGCGAGTTAAGCATTTTGATTAATGTGGCGGTTGGTTTCAGAGCGGCTTCCATGAAAGTTTACTATTTTTCGACGAACTTTCATTTTGGAATGAAAGTGATTTTCTCGGCGAGTTAAGCATTCTGAGTAATGTGTCGGTTGGTTTCAGAGCGGCTTGCACCAAAATTAACTATTTTTTGCCGAACATTCATTTTGGAACCAAAGTGATTTTCCGGCGAGTGAAGCATTTTGAGTAATATGCCGGTTGGTTTCAGAGCGGCTTGCATCAAAATTAACTATTTTTTGCCAAACTTTCATTTTGGAAACAGAGTGATTGGCTCGGCGAGATAAGCATTTTGAGTAATTTGCCAGTTGGTTTCAGAGCGGCTTCCATGAAAATGTACTATTTGTTGACGAACTTTCATTTTGGAACCAAAGTGATTTTCTCGGCGAGTAAAGCATTTTGAGTAATGTGGCGGTTCGTTTCAGAGCGGCTTCCATGAAAATTTACTATTTTTCGACGAAGTTTCATTTTGGAACCAAAGTGATTTTCTCGGCGAGTTAAGCATTTTGAGTAATATGCCGGTTGGTTTCAGAGCGGCTTGCATCAAAATTAACCATTTTTTGCCAAACATTTATTTTGGAATGAAAGTGATTTTCTCGGCGCGTTAAGCAATTTGAGTAACAGCCATATGGTTTCTGAGCGGCTTGCACCAAAATTAACTATTTTTTGCCGAACATTCATTTTGGAAACAAAGTGATTTTCTCGGCGAGTTATGCATTTTGAGTAATGTGGCGGTTGGTTTCAGAGCGGCTTCCATGAAAATTTACTATTTTTCGACGAACTTTCTTTTTGGAATGAAAGTGATTTTCTCGGCGAGTTAAGCATTTTGAGTAACAGCCAGATGGTTTCTGAGCGGCTTGCATCAAAATTAACTATTTTTTGCCGAACATTCATTTTGGAACCAAAGTGATTTTCTCGGCGAGTTCAGCATTTTGAGTAATGTGGCGGTTGGTTTCAGAGCGGCTTCCATGAAAATTTACTATTTTTCGACGAACTTTCATTTTGGAACCAAAGTGATTTTCTCGGCGAGTGAAGCATTTTGAGTAATGTGCCCGTTGGTTTCAGAGCGGCTTGCATCAAAATTAACCATTTTTTGCCAAATATTCATTTTGGAAACAGAGTGATTGGCTCGGCGAGATAAGCATTTTGAGTAATTTGCCAGTTGGTTTCAGAGCGGCTTGCATAAAAATTAACTATTATTTGCCGAACATTCATTTTGGAACCAAAGTGATTTTCTCGGCGGGTTAAGCATTTTGAGTAATGTTCCGGTTGGTTTCAGAGCGGCTTGCATCAAAATTAACTATTTTTTGCCAAACATTCATTTTGGAATAAAAGTGATTTTCTCGGCGAGTTAAGCATTTTGAGTAATGTGTCGGTTGGTTTCAGAGCGGCTTGCACCAAAATTAACTATTTTTTGCCGAACATTCATTTTGGAACCAAAGTGATTTTCCGGCGAGTTAAGCATTTTGATTAATGTGCCGGTTGGTTTCAGAGCGGCTTGCATCAAAATTAACCATTTTTTGCCAAACATTCATCTTGGAATGAAAGTGATTTTCTCGGCGAGTTAAGCATGTTGAGTAACAGCCAGATGGTTTCTGAGCGGCTTGCACCAAAATTAACTATTTTTTGCCGAACATTCATTTTGGAACCAAAGTGATTTTCTCGGCGAGTTAAGCATTTTGAGTAATGTGGCGGTTGGTTTCAGAGCGGCTTGCACCAAAATTAACTATTTTTCGACGAAGTTTCATTTAGGAACCAAAGTGATTTTCTCGGCTAGTTAAGCATTTTGAGTAATATGCCGGTTGGTTTCAGAGCGGCTTGCATCAAAATTAACCATTTTTTGCCAAACATTTATTTTGGAATGAAAGTGATTTTCTCGGCGCGTTAAGCAATTTGAGTAATGTGGCGGTTGGTT
Organism: Scyliorhinus torazame; assembly: GCF_047496885.1. Lineage (NCBI taxonomy): Eukaryota > Metazoa > Chordata > Chondrichthyes > Carcharhiniformes > Scyliorhinidae > Scyliorhinus > Scyliorhinus torazame. The sequence continues at coordinate 150,195 of NW_027308048.1, read as the reverse complement.
TCAGAGCGGCTTCCATGAAAGTTTACTATTTTTCGACGAACTTTCATTTTGGAATGAAAGTGATTTTCTCGGCGAGTTAAGCATTTTGAGTAATGTGTCGGTTGGTTTCAGAGCGGCTTGCACCAAAATTAACTATTTTTTGCCGAACATTCATTTCGGAACCAAAGTGATTTTCCGGCGAGTTAAGCATTTTGAGTAATATGCCGGTTGGATTCAGAGCGGCTTGCATCAAAATTAACTATTTTTTGCCAAACTTTCATCTTGGAATGAAAGTGATTTTCTCGGCGAGTTAAGCATGTTGAGTAACAGACAGATGGTTTCTGAGCGGCTTGCACCAAAATTAACTATTTTTTGCCGAACATTCATTTTGGAACCAAAGTGATTTTCTCGGCGAGTAAAGCATTTTGAGTAATGTGGCGGTTCGTTTCAGAGCGGCTTCCAAGAAAATTTACTATTTTTCGACGAAGTTTCATTTTGGAACCAAAGTGATTTTCTCGGCGAGTTAAGCATTTTGAGTAATGTGCCCGTTGGTTTCAGAGCGGCTTGCATCAAAATTAACCATTTTTTTGCCAAATATTCATTTTGGAATAAAAGTGATTTTCTCGGCGAGTTAAGCATTTTGAGTAACAGCCAGATGGTTACTGAGCGGCTTGCACCAAAATTACCTGTTTTTTTCCGAACATTCATTTTGGAACCAAAGTGATTTTCTCGGCGAGTTAAGCATTTTGAGTAATATGCCGGTTGGTTTCAGAGCGGCTTGCATCAAAATTAACTATTTTTTGCCAAACTTTGATTTTGGAAACAGAGTGATTGGCTCGGCGAGATAAGCATTTTGAGTAATTTGCCAGTTGGTTTCAGAGCGGCTTGCATAAAAATTAACTATTATTTGCCGAACATTCATTTTGGAACCAAAGTGATTTTCTCGGCGGGTTAAGCATTTTGAGTAATGTTCCGGTTGGTTTCAGAGCGGCTTGCATCAAAATTAACTATTTTTTGCCAAACATTCATTTTGGAATAAAAGTGATTTTCTCGGCGAGTTAAGCATTTTGAGTAATGTGTCGGTTGGTTTCAGAGCGGCTTGCACAAAAATTAACTATTTTTTGCCGAACATTCATTTTGGAACCAAAGTGATTTTCCGGCGAGTTAAGCATTTTGATTAATGTGCCGGTTGGTTTCAGAGCGGCTTTCATCAAAATTAACCATTTTTTGCCAAACATTCATCTTGGAATGAAAGTGATTTTCTCGGCGAGTTAAGCATGTTGAGTAACAGCCAGATGGTTTCTGAGCGGCTTGCACCAAAATTAAGTATTTTTTGCCGAACATTCATTTTGGAACCAAAGTGATTTTCTCGGCGAGTTAAGCATTTTGAGTAATGTGGCGGTTGGTTTCAGAGCGGCTTGCACCAAAATTAACTATTTTTTGCCGAACATTCATTTTGGAACCAAAGGGATTTTCTCGGCGAGTTAAGCATTTTGAGTAATGTGGCGGTTCGTTTCAGAGCGGCTTCCATGAAAATTTACTATTTTTCGACGAAGTTTCATTTTGGAACCAAAGTGATTTTCTCGGCGAGTTAAGCATTTTGAGTAATATGCCGGTTGGTTTCAGAGCGGCTTGCATCAAAATTAACCATTTTTTGACAAACATTTATTTTGGAATGAAAGTGATTTTCTCGGCGCGTTAAGCAATTTGAGTAATGTGGCGGTTGGTTTCAGAGCGGCTTCCATGAAAGTTTACTATTTTTCGACGAACTTTCATTTTGGAATGAAAGTGATTTTCTCGGCGAGTTAAGCATTTTGAGTAATGTGTCGGTTGGTTTCAGAGCGGCTTGCACCAAAATTAACTATTTTTTGCCGAACATTCATTTTGGAACCAAAGTGATTTTCCGGCGAGTTAAGCATTTTGAGTAATATGCCGGTTGGTTTCAGAGCGGCTTGCATCAAAATTAACTATTTTTTGCCAAACTTTCATTTTGGAAACAGAGTGATTGGCTCGGCGAGATAAGCATTTTGAGTAATTTGCCAGTTGGTTTCAGAGCGGCTTCCATGAAAATGTACTATTTGTTGACGAACTTTCATTTTGGAACCAAAGTGATTTTCTCGGCGAGTTAAGCATTTTGAGTAATGTGTCGGTTGGTTTCAGAGCGGCTTCGATGAAAATTTACTATTTTTCGACGAACTTTCATTTTGGAACCAAAGTGATTTTCTCGGCGAGTTAAGCATTTTGAGTAATGTGCCGGTTGGTTTCAGAGCGGCTTGCATCAAAATTAACTATTTTTTGCCGAACATTCATTTTGGAACCAAAGTGATTTTCTCGGCGAGTTAAGCATTTTGAGTAATGTGGCGGTTGGTTTCAGAGCGGCTTCCATGAAAGTTTACTATTTTTCGACGAACTTTCATTTTGGAATGAAAGTGATTTTCTCGGCGAGTTAAGCATTTTGAGTAATGTGTCGGTTGGTTTCAGAGCGGCTTGCACCAAAATTAACTATTTTTTGCCGAACATTCATTTTGGAACCAAAGTGATTTTCGGCGAGTTAAGCATTTTGAGTAATATGCCGGTTGGTTTCAGAGCGGCTTGCATCAAAATTAACTATTTTTTGCCAAACTTTCATTTTGGAAACAGAGTGATTGGCTCGGCGAGATAAGCATTTTGAGTAATTTGCCAGTTGGTTTCAGAGCGGCTTCCATGAAAATGTACTATTTGTTGACGAACTTTCATTTTGCAACCAAAGTGATTTTCTCGGCGAGTAAAGCATTTTGAGTAATGTGGCGGTTCGTTTCAGAGCGGCTTCCATGAAAATTTACTATTTTTCGACGAAGTTTCATTTTGGAACCAAAGTGATTTTCTCGGCGAGTTAAGCATTTTGAGTAATATGCCGGTTGGTTTCAGAGCGGCTTGCATCAAAATTAACCATTTTTTGCCAAACATTTATTTTGGAATGAAAGTGATTTTCTCGGCGCGTTAAGCAATTTGAGTAACAGCCATATGGTTTCTGAGCGGCTTGCACCAAAATTAACTATTTTTTGCCGAACATTCATTTTGGAAACAAAGTGATTTCCTCGGCGAGTTATGCATTTTGAGTAATGTGGCGGTTGGTTTCAGAGCGGCTTCCATGAAAATTTACTATTTTTCGACGAACTTTCATTTTGGAATGAAAGTGATTTTCTCGGCGAGTTAAGCATTTTGAGTAACAGCCAGATGGTTTCTGAGCGGCTTGCATCAAAATTAACTATTTTTTGCCGAACATTCATTTTGGAACCAAAGTGATTTTCTCGGCGAGTTCAGCATTTTGAGTAATGTGGCGGTTGGTTTCAGAGCGGCTTCCATGAAAATTTACTATTTTTCGACGAACTTTCATTTTGGAACCAAAGTGATTTTCTCGGCGAGTGAAGCATTTTGAGTAATGTGCCCGTTGGTTTCAGAGCGGCTTGCATCAAAATGAACCATTTTTTGCCAAATATTCATTTTGGAATGAAAGTGATTTTCTCGGCGAGTTAAGCATTTTGAGTAACAGCCAGATGGTTTCTGAGCGGCTTGCACCAAAATTAACTGTTTTTTTTCCGAACATTCATTTTGGAACCAAAGTGATTTTCTCGGCGAGTTAAGCATTTTGAGTAATATGCCGGTTGGTTTCAGAGCGACTTGCATCAAAATTAACAATTTTTTGCCAAACTTTCATTTTGGAAACAGAGGATTGGCTCGGCGAGATAAGCATTTTGAGTAATTTGCCAGTTGGTTTCAGAGCGGCTTGCATAAAAATTAACTATTATTTGCCGAACATTCATTTTGGAACCAAAGTGATTTTCTCGGCGGGTTAAGCATTTTGAGTAATGTTCCGGTTGGTTTCAGAGCGGCTTGCATCAAAATAAACTATTTTTTGCCAAACATTCATTTTGGAATAAAAGTGATTTTCTCGGCGAGTTAAGCATTTTGAGTAATGTGTCGGTTGGTTTCAGAGCGGCTTGCACCAAAATTAACTATTTTTTGCCGAACATTCATTTTAGAACCAAAGTGATTTTCCGGCGAGTTAAGCATTTTGATTAATGTGCCGGTTGGTTTCAGAGCGGCTTGCATCAAAATTAACCATTTTTTGCCAAACATTCATCTTGGAATGAAAGTGATTTTCTCGGCGAGTTAAGCATGTTGAGTAACAGCCAGATGGTTTCTGAGCGGCTTGCACCAAAATTAACTATTTTTTGCCGAACATTCATTTTGGAACCAAAGTGATTTTCTCGGCGAGTTAAGCATTTTGAGTAATATGGCGGTTGGTTTCAGAGCGGCTTGCACCAAAATTAACTATTTTTTGCCGAACATTCATTTTGGAACCAAAGTGATTTTCTCGGCGAGTTAAGCATTTTGAGTAATGTGTCGGTTGGTTTCAGAGCGGCTTCCATGAAAATTTACTATTTTTCGACGAAGTTTCATTTTGGAACCAAAGTGATTTTCTCGGCGAGTTAAGCATTTTGAGTAATGTGGCGGTTGGTTTCAGAGCGGCTTCCATGAAAGTTTACTATTTTTCGACGAACTTTCATTTTGGAATGAAAGTGATTTTCTCGGCGAGTTAAGCATTTTGAGTAATATGCCGGTTGGTTTCAGAGCGGCTTGCATCAAAATTAACCATTTTGTGCCAAACATTTATTTTGGAATGAAAGTGATTTTCTCGGCGCGTTAAGCAATTTGAGTAATGTGCCCGTTGGTTTCAGAGCGGCTTGCATCAATATTAACCATTTTTTGCCAAATATTCATTTTGGAATGAAAGTGATTTTCTCGGCGAGTTAAGCATTTTGAGTAACAGCCAGATGGTTTCTGAGCGGCTTGCACCAAAATTAACTGGTTTTTTTCCGAACATTCATTTTGGAACCAAAGTGATTTTCTCGGCGAGTTAAGCATTTTGAGTAATATGCCGGTTGGTTTCAGAGCGGCTTGCATCAAAATTAACTATTTTTTGCCAAACTTTCATTTTGGAAACAGAGTGATTGGCTAGGCGAGATAAGCATTTTGAGTAATTTGCCAGTTGGTTTCAGAGCGGCTTGCATAAAAATTAACTATTATTTGCCGAACATTCATTTTGGAACCAAAGTGATTTTCTCGGCGGGTTAAGCATTTTGAGTAATGTTCCGGTTGGTTTCAGGGCGGCTTGCATCAAAATTAACTATTTTTTGCCAAACATTCATTTTGGAATACAAGTGATTTTCTCGGCGAGTTAAGCATTTTGAGTAACAGCCAGATGGTTTCTGAGCGGCTTGCATCAAAATTAACTATTTTTTGCCGAACATTCATTTTGGAACCAAAGTGATTTTCTCGGCGAGTTAAGCATTTTGAGTAATGTGTCGGTTGGTTTCAGAGCGGCTTCGATGAAAATTTACTATTTTTCGACGAACTTTCATTTTGGAACCAAAGTGATTTTCTCGGCGAGTTAAGCATTTTGAGTAATGTGGCGGTGGGTTTCAGAGCGGCTTCCATGAAAATTTACTATTTTTCGACGAACTTTCATTTTGGAACCAAAGTGATTTTCTCGGCGAGTGAAGTATTTTGAGTAATGTGCCCGTTGGTTTCAGACCGGCTTGCATCAAAATTAACCATTTTTTGCCAAACATTCATTTTGGAATGAAAGTGATTTTCTCGGCGAGTTAAGCATTTTGAGTAACAGCCAGATGGTTTCAGAGCGGCTTGCATCAAAATTAACTATTTTTTGCCGAACATTCATTTTGGAACCAAAGTGATTTTCTCGGCGAGTGAAGCATTTTGAGTAATATGCCGGTTGGTTTCAGAGCGGCTTGCATCAAAATTAACCATTTTTTGCCAAACATTTATTTTGGAATGAAAGTGATTTTCTCTGCGCGTTAAGCAATTTGAGTAACAGCCATATGGTTTCTGAGCGGCTTGCACCAAAATTAACTATTTTTTGCAGAACATTCATTATGGAACCAAAGTGATTTTCTCGGCGAGTTAAGCATTTTGAGTAATGTGGCGGTTGGTTTCAGAGCGGCTTCCATGAAAGTTTACTATTTTTCGACGAACTTTCATTTTGGAATGAAAGTGATTTTCTCGGCGAGTTAAGCATTTTGAGTAATGTGTCGGTTGGTTTCAGAGCGGCTTGCACCAAAATTAACTATTTTTTGCCGAACATTCATTTTGGAACCAAAGTGATTTTCCGGCGAGTTAAGCATTTTGAGTAATATGCCGGTTGGTTACAGAGCGGCTTGCATCAAAATTAACTATTTTTTGCCAAACTTTCATTTTGGAAACAGAGTGATTGGCTCGGCGAGATAAGCATTTTGAGTAATTTGCCAGTTGGTTTCAGAGCGGCTTCCATGAAAATGTACTATTTGTTGACGAACTTTCATTTTGGAACCAAAGTGATTTTCTCGGCGAGTAAAGCATTTTGAGTAATGTGGCGGTTCGTTTCAGAGCGGCTTCCATGAAAATTTACTATTTTTCGACGAAGTTTCATTTTGGAACCAAAGTGATTTTCTCGGCGAGTTAAGCATTTTGAGTAATATGCCGGTTGGTTTCAGAGCGACTTGCATCAAAATTAACTATTTTTTGCCAAACTTTCATTTTGGAAACAGAGGATTGGCTCGGCGAGATAAGCATTTTGAGTAATTTGCCAGTTGGTTTCAGAGCGGCTTGCATAAAAATTAACTATTATTTGCCGAACATTCATTTTGGAACCAAAGTGATTTTCTCGGCGGGTTAAGCATTTTGAGTAATGTTCCGGTTGGTTTCAGAGCGGCTTGCATCAAAATAAACTATTTTTTGCCAAACATTCATTTTGGAATAAAAGTGATTTTCTCGGCGAGTTAAGCATTTTGAGTAATGTGTCGGTTGGTTTCAGAGCGGCTTGCACCAAAATTAACTATTTTTTGCCGAACATTAATTTTAGAACCAAAGTGATTTTCCGGCGAGTTAAGCATTTTGATTAATGTGCCGGTTGGTTTCAGAGCGGCTTGCATCAAAATTAACTATTTTTTGCCAAACTTTCATTTTGGAAACAGAGTGATTGGCTAGGCGAGATAAGCATTTTGAGTAATTTGCCAGTTGGTTTCAGAGCGGCTTGCATAAAAATTAACTATTATTTGCCGAACATTCATTTTGGAACCAAAGTGATTTTCTCGGCGGGTTAAGCATTTTGAGTAATGTTCCGGTTGGTTTCAGAGCGGCTTGCATCAAAATTAACTATTTTTTGCCAAACATTCATTTTGGAATACAAGTGATTTTCTCGGCGAGTTAAGCATTTTGAGTAACAGCCAGATGGTTTCTGAGCGGCTTGCATCAAAATTAACTATTTTTTGCCGAACATTCATTTTGGAACCAAAGTAATTTTCTCGGCGAGTTAAGCATTTTGAGTAATGTGTCGGTTGGTTTCAGAGCGGCTTCGATGAAAATTTACTATTTTTCGACGAACTTTCATTTTGGAACCAAAGTGATTTTCTCGGCGAGTTAAGCATTTTGAGTAATGTGGCGGTGGGTTTCAGAGCGGCTTCCATGAAAATTTACTATTTTTCGACGAACTTTCATTTTGGAACCAAAGTGATTTTCTCGGCGAGTGAAGTATTTTGAGTAATGTGCCCGTTGGTTTCAGACCGGCTTGCATCAAAATTAACCATTTTTTGCCAAACATTCATTTTGGAATGAAAGTGATTTTCTCGGCGAGTTAAGCATTTTGAGTAACAGCCAGATGGTTTCAGAGCGGCTTGCATCAAAATTAACTATTTTTTGCCGAACATTCATTTTGGAACCAAAGTGATTTTCTCGGCGAGTGAAGCATTTTGAGTAATATGCCGGTTGGTTTCAGAGCGGCTTGCATCAAAATTAACCATTTTTTGCCAAACATTTATTTTGGAATGAAAGTGATTTTCTCTGCGCGTTAAGCAATTTGAGTAACAGCCATATGGTTTCTGAGCGGCTTGCACCAAAATTAACTATTTTTTGCCGAACATTCATTATGGAACCAAAGTGATTTTCTCGGCGAGTTAAGCATTTTGAGTAATGTGGCGGTTGGTTTCAGAGCGGCTTCCATGAAAGTTTACTATTTTTCGACGAACTTTCATTTTGGAATGAAAGTGATTTTCTCGGCGAGTTAAGCATTTTGAGTAATGTGTCGGTTGGTTTCAGAGCGGCTTGCACCAAAATTAACTATTTTTTGCCGAACATTCATTTTGGAACCAAAGTGATTTTCCGGCGAGTTAAGCATTTTGAGTAATATGCCGGTTGGTTACAGAGCGGCTTGCATCAAAATTAACTATTTTTTGCCAAACTTTCATTTTGGAAACAGAGTGATTGGCTCGGCGAGATAAGCATTTTGAGTAATTTGCCAGTTGGTTTCAGAGCGGCTTCCATGAAAATGTACTATTTGTTGACGAACTTTCATTTTGGAACCAAAGTGATTTTCTCGGCGAGTAAAGCATTTTGAGTAATGTGGCGGTTCGTTTCAGAGCGGCTTCCATGAAAATTTACTATTTTTCGACGAAGTTTCATTTTGGAACCAAAGTGATTTTCTCGGCGAGTTAAGCATTTTGAGTAATATGCCGGTTGGTTTCAGAGCGGCTTGCATCAAAATTAACCATTTTTTGCCAAACATTTATTTTGGAAACAGAGTGATTGGCTCGGCGAGATAAGCATTTTGAGTAATTTGCCAGTTGGTTTCAGAGCGGCTTGCATCAAAATTAACTATTATTTGCCGAACATTCATTTTGGAACCAAAGTGATTTTCTCGGCGGGTTAAGCATTTTGAGTAATGTTCCGGTTGGTTTCAGAGCGGCTTGCATCAAAATTAACTATTTTTTGCCGAACATTCATTTTGGAACCAAAGTGATTTCTCGGCGAGTTAAGCATTTTGAGTAATGTGGCGGTTGGTTTCAGAGCGGCTTCCATGAAAATTTACTACTTTTCGACGAACTTTCATTTTGGAACCAAAGTGAATTTCTCGGCGTGTTAAGCATTTTGAGTAACAGCCAGATGGTTTCTGAGCGGCTTGCACCAAAATTAACTATTTTTTTGCCGATCATTCATTTTGGAACCAAAGTGATTTTCTCGGCGAGTTAAGCATTTTGAGTAATATGCCGGTTGGTTTCAGAGCGGCTTGCATCAAAATTAACTATTTTTTGCCAAACTTTCATTTTGGAAATAGAGTGATTGGCTCGGCGAGATAAGCATTTTGAGTAATTTGCCAGTTGGTTTCAGAGCGGCTTCCATGAAAATGTACTATTTGTTGACGAACTTTCATTTTGGAACCAAAGTGATTTTCTCGGCGAGTGAAGCATTTTGAGTAATGTTCCGGTTGGTTTCAGAGCGGCTTGCATCAAAATTAACTATTTTTTGCCAAACATTCATTTTGGAATGAAAGTGATTTTCTCGGCGAGTTAAGCATTTTGAGTAACAGCCAGATGGTTTCAGAGCGGCTTGCATCAAAATTAACTATTTTTTGCCGAACATTCATTTTGGAACCAAAGTGATTTTCTCGGCGAGTTAAGCATTTTGAGTAATGTGGCGGTGGGTTTCAGAGCGGCTTCCATGAAAATTTACTATTTTTCGACGAACTTTCATTTTGGAACCAAAGTGATTTTCTCGGCGAGTGAAGCATTTTGAGTAATGTGCCCGTTGGTTTCAGACCGGCTTGCATCAAAATTAACCATTTTTTGCCAAACATTCATTTTGGAATGAAAGTGATTTTCTCGGCGAGTTAAGCATTTTGAGTAACAGCCAGATGGTTTCAGAGCGGCTTGCATCAAAATTAACTATTTTTTGCCGAACATTCATTTTGGAACCAAAGTGATTTTCTCGGCGAGTTAAGCATTTTGAGTAATATGCCGGTTGGTTTCAGAGCGGCTTGCATCAAAATTAACCATTTTTTGCCAAACATTTATTTTGGAATGAAAGTGATTTTCTCTGCGCGTTAAGCAATTTGAGTAACAGCCATATGGTTTCTGAGCGGCTTGCACCAAAATTAACTATTTTTTGCCGAACATTCATTTTGGAACCAAAGTGATTTTCTCGGCGAGTTAAGCATTTTGAGTAATGTGGCGGTTGGTTTCAGAGCGGCTTCCATGAAAGTTTACTATTTTTCGACGAACTTTCATTTTGGAATGAAAGTGATTTTCTCGGCGAGTTAAGCATTTTGAGTAATGTGTCGGTTGGTTTCAGAGCGGCTTGCACCAAAATTAACTATTTTTTGCCGAACATTCATTTTGGAACCAAAGTGATTTTCCGGCGAGTTAAGCATTTTGAGTAATATGCCGGTTGGTTTCAGAGCGGCTTGCATCATAATTAACTATTTTTTGCCAAACTTTCATTTTGGAAACAGAGTGATTGGCTCGGCGAGATAAGCATTTTGAGTAATTTGCCAGTTGGTTTCAGAGCGGCTTCCATGAAAATGTACTATTTGTTGACGAACTTTCATTTTGGAACCAAAGTGATTTTCTCGGCGAGTAAAGCATTTTGAGTAATGTGGCGGTTCGTTTCAGAGCGGCTTCCATGAAAATTTACTATTTTTCGACGAAGTTTCATTTTGGAACCAAAGTGATTTTCTCGGCGAGTTAAGCATTTTGAGTAATATGCCGGTTGGTTTCAGAGCGGCTTGCATCAAAATTAACCATTTTTTGCCAAACATTCATTTTGGAATGAAAGTGATTTTCTCGGCGCGTTAAGCAATTTGAGTTACAGCCATATGGTTTCTGAGCGGCTTGCACCAAAATTAACTATTTTTTGCCGAACATTCATTTTGGAACCAAAGTGATTTTCTCGGCGAGTTAAGCATTTTGAGTAATTTGCCAGTTGGTTTCAGAGCGGCTTGCATCAAAATTAACTATTATTTGCCGAACATTCATTTTGGAACCAAAGTGATTTTCTCGGCGGGTTAAGCATTTTGAGTAATGTGCCGGTTGGTTTCAGAGCGGCTTGCATCAAAATTAACTATTTTTTGCCAAACATTCATTTTGGAACCAAAGTGATTTTCTCGGCGAGTTAAGCATTTTGAGTAATGTGGCGGTTGGTTTCAGAGCGGCTTCCATGAAAATTTACTATTTTTCGACGAACTTTCATTTTGGAACCAAAGTGATTTTCTCGGCGAGTGAAGCATTTTGAGTAATGTGCCCGTTGGTTTCAGAGCGGCTTGCATCAAAATTAACTATTTTTTGCCAAACATTCATTTTGGAATGAAAGTGATTTTCTCGGCGCGTTAAGCAATTTGAGTAACAGCCAGATGGTTTCTGAGCGGCTTGCACCAAAATTAACTATTTTTTGCCGAACATTCATTTTGGAACCAAAGTGATTTTCCGGCGAGTTAAGCATTTTGATTAATGTGCCGGTTGGTTTCAGAGCGGCTTGCATCAAAATTAACCATTTTTTGCCAAACATTCATCTTGGAATGAAAGTGATTTTCTCGGCGAGTTAAGCATGTTGAGTAACAGCCAGATGGTTTCTGAGCGGCTTGCACCAAAATTAACTATTTTTTGCCGAACATTCATTTTGGAACCAAAGTGATTTTCTCGGCGAGTTAAGCATTTTGAGTAATGTGGCGGTTGGTTTCAGAGCGGCTTGCACCAAAATTAACTATTTTTTGCCGAACATTCATTTTGGAACCAAAGTGATTTTCTCGGCGAGTTAAGCATTTTGAGTAATATGCCGGTTGGTTTCAGAGCGGCTTGCATCAAAATCAACCATTTTTTGCCAAACATTTATTTTGGAATGAAAGTGATTTTCTCGGCGCGTTAAGCAATTTGAGTAACAGCCATATGGTTTCTGAGCGGCTTGCACCAAAATTAACTATTTTTTGCCGAACATTCATTTTGGAACCAAAGTGATTTTCTCGGCGAGTTAAGCATTTTGAGTAATGTGGCGGTTGGTTTCAGAGCGGCTTCCATGAAAGTTTACTATTTTTCGACGAACTTTCATTTTGGAATGAAAGTGATTTTCTCGGCGAGTTAAGCATTTTGAGTAATGTGTCGGTTGGTTTCAGAGCGGCTTGCACCAAAATTAACTATTTTTTGCCGAACATTCATTTTGGAACCAAAGTGATTTTCCGGCGAGTTAAGCATTTTGAGTAATATGCCGGTTGGTTTCAGAGCGGCTTGCATCAAAATTAACTATTTTTTGCCAAACTTTCATTTTGGAAACAGAGTGATTGGCTCGGCGAGATAAGCATTTTGAGTAATTTGCCAGTTGGTTTCAGAGCGGCTTCCATGAAAATGTACTATTTGTTGACGAACTTTCATTTTGGAACCAAAGTGATTTTCTCGGCGAGTAAAGCATTTTGAGTAATGTGGCGGTTCGTTTCAGAGCGGCTTCCATGAAAATTTACTATTTTTCGACGAAGTTTCATTTTGGAAACAAAGTGATTTTCTCGGCGAGTTAAGCATTTTGAGTAATATGCCGGTTGGTTTCAGAGCGGCTTGCATCAAAATTAACCATTTTTTGCCAAACATTTATTTTGGAATGAAAGTGATTTTCTCGGCGCGTTAAGCAATTTGAGTAACAGCCATATGGTTTCTGAGCGGCTTGCACCAAAATTAACTATTTTTTGCCGAACATTCATTTTGGAAACAAAGTGATTTTCTCGGCGAGTTATGCATTTTGAGTAATGTGGCGGTTGGTTTCAGAGCGGCTTCCATGAAAATTTACTATTTTTCGACGAACTTTCATTTTGGAATGAAAGTGATTTTCTCGGCGAGTTAAGCATTTTGAGTAACAGCCAGATGGTTTCTGAGCGGCTTGCATCAAAATTAACTATTTTTTGCCGAACATTCATTTTGGAACCAAAGTGATTTTCTCGGCGAGTTCAGCATTTTGAGTAATGTGGCGGTTGGTTTCAGAGCGGCTTCCATGAAAATTTACTATTTTTCGACGAACTTTCATTTTGGAACCAAAGTGATTTTCTCGGCGAGTGAAGCATTTTGAGTAATGTGCCCGTTGGTTTCACAGCGGCTTGCATCAAAATGAACCATTTTCTGCCAAATATTCATTTTGGAATGAAAGTGATTTTCTCGGCGAATTAAGCATTTTGAGTAACAGCCAGATGGTTTCTGAGCGGCTTGCACCAAAATTAACTATTTTTTGCCGAACATTCATTTTGGAACCAAAGTGATTTTCCGGCGAGTTAAGCATTTTGATTAATGTGCCGGTTGGTTTCAGAGCGGCTTGCATCAAAATTAACCATTTTTTGCCAAACATTCATCTTGGAATGAAAGTGATTTTCTCGGCGAGTTAAGCATGTTGAGAAACAGCCAGATGGTTTCTGAGCGGCTTGCACCAAAATTAACTATTTTTTGCCGAACATTCATTTTGGAACCAAAGTGATTTTCTCGGCGAGTTAAGCATTTTGAGTAATGTGGCGGTTGGTTTCAGAGCGGCTTGCACCAAAATTAACTATTTTTTGCCGAACATTCATTTTGGAACCAAAGTGATTTTCTCGGCGAGTTAAGCATTTTGAGTAATATGCCGGTTGGTTTCAGAGCGGCTTGCATCAAAATCAACCATTTTTTGCCAAACATTTATTTTGGAATGAAAGTGATTTTCTCGGCGCGTTAAGCAATTTGAGTAACAGCCATATGGTTTCTGAGCGGCTTGCACCAAAATTAACTATTTTTTGCCGAACATTCATTTTGGAACCAAAGTGATTTTCTCGGCGAGTTAAGCATTTTGAGTAATGTGGCGGTTGGTTTCAGAGCGGCTTCCATGAAAGTTTACTATTTTTCGACGAACTTTCATTTTGGAATGAAAGTGATTTTCTCGGCGAGTTAAGCATTTTGAGTAATGTGTCGGTTGGTTTCAGAGCGGCTTGCACCAAAATTAACTATTTTTTGCCGAACATTCATTTTGGAACCAAAGTGATTTTCCGGCGAGTTAAGCATTTTGAGTAATATGCCGGTTGGTTTCAGAGCGGCTTGCATCAAAATTAACTATTTTTTGCCAAACTTTCATTTTGGAAACAGAGTGATTGGCTCGGCGAGATAAGCATTTTGAGTAATTTGCCAGTTGGTTTCAGAGCGGCTTCCATGAAAATGTACTATTTGTTGACGAACTTTCATTTTGGAACCAAAGTGATTTTCTCGGCGAGTAAAGCATTTTGAGTAATGTGGCGGTTCGTTTCAGAGCGGCTTCCATGAAAATTTACTATTTTTCGACGAAGTTTCATTTTGGAACCAAAGTGATTTTCTCGGCGAGTTAAGCATTTTGAGTAATATGCCGGTTGGTTTCAGAGCGGCTTGCATCAAAATTAACCATTTTTTGCCAAACATTTATTTTGGAATGAAAGTGATTTTCTCGGCGCGTTAAGCAATTTGAGTAACAGCCATATGGTTTCTGAGCGGCTTGCACCAAAATTAACTATTTTTTGCCGAACATTCATTTTGGAAACAAAGTGATTTTCTCGGCGAGTTATGCATTTTGAGTAATGTGGCGGTTGGTTTCAGAGCGGCTTCCATGAAAATTTACTATTTTTCGACGAACTTTCATTTTGGAATGAAAGTGATTTTCTCGGCGAGTTAAGCATTTTGAGTAACAGCCAGATGGTTTCTGAGCGGCTTGCATCAAAATTAACTATTTTTTGCCGAACATTCATTTTGGAACCAAAGTGATTTTCTCGGCGAGTTCAGCATTTTGAGTAATGTGGCGGTTGGTTTCAGAGCGGCTTCCATGAAAATTTATTATTTTTCGACGAACTTTCATTTTGGAACCAAAGTGATTTTCTCGGCGAGTGAAGCATTTTGAGTAATGTGCCCGTTGGTTTCACAGCGGCTTGCATCAAAATGAACCATTTTCTGCCAAATATTCATTTTGGAATGAAAGTGATTTTCTCGGCGAATTAAGCATTTTGAGTAACAGCCAGATGGTTTCTGAGCGGCTTGCACCAAAATTAACTGTTTTTTTTCCGAACATTCATTTTGGAACCAAAGTGATTTTCTCGGCGAGTTAAGCATTTTGAGTAATATGCCGGTTGGTTTCAGAGCGGCTTGCATCAAAATTAACTATTTTTTGCCAAACTTTCATTTTGGAAACAGAGTGATTGGCTCGGCGAGATAAGCGTTTTGAGTAATTTGCCAGTTCGTTTCAGAGCGGCTTGCATAAAAATTAACTATTATTTGCCGAACATTCATTTTGGAACCAAAGTGATTTTCTCGGCGGGTTAAGCATTTTGAGTAATGTTCCGGTTGGTTTCAGAGCGGCTTGCATCAAAATTAACAATTTTTTGCCAAACATTCATTTTGGAATAAAAGTGATTTTCCGGCGAGTTAAGCATTTTGATTAATGTTCCGGTTGGTTTCAGAGCGGCTTGCATCAAAATTAACCATTTTTTGCCAAACATTCATCTTGGAATGAAAGTGATTTTCTCGGCGAGTTAAGCCTGTTGAGTAACAGCCAGATGGTTTCTGAGCGGCTTGCACCAAAATTAACTATTTTTTGCCGAACATTCATTTTGGAACCAAAGTGATTTTCTCGGCGAGTGAAGCATTTTGAGTAATATGCCGGTTGGTTTCAGAGCGGCTTGCATCAAAATTAACCATTTTTTGCCAAACATTTATTTTGGAATGAAAGTGATTTTCTCTGCGCGTTAAGCAATTTGAGTAACAGCCATATGGTTTCTGAGCGGCTTGCACCAAAATTAACTATTTTTTGCCGAACATTCATTATGGAACCAAAGTGATTTTCTCGGCGAGTTAAGCATTTTGAGTAATGTGGCGGTTGGTTTCAGAGCGGCTTCCATGAAAGTTTACTATTTTTCGACGAACTTTCATTTTGGAATGAAAGTGATTTTCTCGGCGAGTTAAGCATTTTGAGTAATGTGTCGGTTGGTTTCAGAGCGGCTTGCACCAAAATTAACTATTTTTTGCCGAACATTCATTTTGGAACCAAAGTGATTTTCCGGCGAGTTAAGCATTTTGAGTAATATGCCGGTTGGTTACAGAGCGGCTTGCATCAAAATTAACTATTTTTTGCCAAACTTTCATTTTGGAAACAGAGTGATTGGCTCGGCGAGATAAGCATTTTGAGTAATTTGCCAGTTGGTTTCAGAGCGGCTTCCATGAAAATGTACTATTTGTTGACGAACTTTCATTTTGGAACCAAAGTGATTTTCTCGGCGAGTAAAGCATTTTGAGTAATGTGGCGGTTCGTTTCAGAGCGGCTTCCATGAAAATTTACTATTTTTCGACGAAGTTTCATTTTGGAACCAAAGTGATTTTCTCGGCGAGTTAAGCATTTTGAGTAATATGCCGGTTGGTTTCAGAGCGGCTTGCATCAAAATTAACCATTTTTTGCCAAACATTTATTTTGGAAACAGAGTGATTGGCTCGGCGAGATAAGCATTTTGAGTAATTTGCCAGTTGGTTTCAGAGCGGCTTGCATCAAAATTAACTATTATTTGCCGAACATTCATTTTGGAACCAAAGTGATTTTCTCGGCGGGTTAAGCATTTTGAGTAATGTTCCGGTTGGTTTCAGAGCGGCTTGCATCAAAATTAACTATTTTTTGCCGAACATTCATTTTGGAACCAAAGTGATTTCTCGGCGAGTTAAGCATTTTGAGTAATGTGGCGGTTGGTTTCAGAGCGGCTTCCATGAAAATTTACTACTTTTCGACGAACTTTCATTTTGGAACCAAAGTGAATTTCTCGGCGTGTTAAGCATTTTGAGTAACAGCCAGATGGTTTCTGAGCGGCTTGCACCAAAATTAACTATTTTTTTGCCGATCATTCATTTTGGAACCAAAGTGATTTTCTCGGCGAGTTAAGCATTTTGAGTAATATGCCGGTTGGTTTCAGAGCGGCTTGCATCAAAATTAACTATTTTTTGCCAAACTTTCATTTTGGAAACAGAGTGATTGGCTCGGCGAGATAAGCATTTTGAGTAATTTGCCAGTTGGTTTCAGAGCGGCTTCCATGAAAATGTACTATTTGTTGACGAACTTTCATTTTGGAACCAAAGTGATTTTCTCGGCGAGTGAAGCATTTTGAGTAATGTTCCGGTTGGTTTCAGAGCGGCTTGCATCAAAATTAACTATTTTTTGCCAAACATTCATTTTGGAATGAAAGTGATTTTCTCGGCGAGTTAAGCATTTTGAGTAACAGCCAGATGGTTTCAGAGCGGCTTGCATCAAAATTAACTATTTTTTGCCGAACATTCATTTTGGAACCAAAGTGATTTTCTCGGCGAGTTAAGCATTTTGAGTAATGTGGCGGTGGGTTTCAGAGCGGCTTCCATGAAAATTTACTATTTTTCGACGAACTTTCATTTTGGAACCAAAGTGATTTTCTCGGCGAGTGAAGCATTTTGAGTAATGTGCCCGTTGGTTTCAGACCGGCTTGCATCAAAATTAACCATTTTTTTGCCAAACATTCATTTTGGAATGAAAGTGATTTTCTCGGCGAGTTAAGCATTTTGAGTAACAGCCAGATGGTTTCAGAGCGGCTTGCATCAAAATTAACCATTTTTTGCCAAACATTTATTTTGGAATGAAAGTGATTTTCTCTGCGCGTTAAGCAATTTGAGTAACAGCCATATGGTTTCTGAGCGGCTTGCACCAAAATTAACTATTTTTTGCCGAACATTCATTTTGGAACCAAAGTGATTTTCTCGGCGAGTTAAGCATTTTGAGTAATGTGGCGGTTGGTTTCAGAGCGGCTTCCATGAAAGTTTACTATTTTTCGACGAACTTTCATTTTGGAATGAAAGTGATTTTCTCGGCGAGTTAAGCATTTTGAGTAATGTGTCGGTTGGTTTCAGAGCGGCTTGCACCAAAATTAACTATTTTTTGCCGAACATTCATTTTGGAACCAAAGTGATTTTCCGGCGAGTTAAGCATTTTGAGTAATATGCCGGTTGGTTTCAGAGCGGCTTGCATCATAATTAACTATTTTTTGCCAAACTTTCATTTTGGAAACAGAGTGATTGGCTCGGCGAGATAAGCATTTTGAGTAATTTGCCAGTTGGTTTCAGAGCGGCTTCCATGAAAATGTACTATTTGTTGACGAACTTTCATTTTGGAACCAAAGTGATTTTCTCGGCGAGTAAAGCATTTTGAGTAATGTGGCGGTTCGTTTCAGAGCGGCTTCCATGAAAATTTACTATTTTTCGACGAAGTTTCATTTTGGAACCAAAGTGATTTTCTCGGCGAGTTAAGCATTTTGAGTAATATGCCGGTTGGTTTCAGAGCGGCTTGCATCAAAATTAACCATTTTTTGCCAAACATTCATTTTGGAATGAAAGTGATTTTCTCGGCGCGTTAAGCAATTTGAGTAACAGCCATATGGTTTCTGAGCGGCTTGCACCAAAATTAACTATTTTTTGCCGAACATTCATTTTGGAACCAAAGTGATTTTCTCGGCGAGTTAAGCATTTTGAGTAATTTGCCAGTTGGTTTCAGAGCGGCTTGCATCAAAATTAACTATTATTTGCCGAACATTCATTTTGGAACCAAAGTGATTTTCTCGGCGGGTTAAGCATTTTGAGTAATGTGCCGGTTGGTTTCAGAGCGGCTTGCATCAAAATTAACTATTTTTTGCCAAACATTCATTTTGGAACCAAAGTGATTTTCTCGGCGAGTTAAGCATTTTGAGTAATGTGGCGGTTGGTTTCAGAGCGGCTTCCATGAAAATTTACTATTTTTCGACGAACTTTCATTTTGGAACCAAAGTGATTTTCTCGGCGAGTGAAGCATTTTGAGTAATGTGCCCGTTGGTTTCAGAGCGGCTTGCATCAAAATTAACTATTTTTTGCCAAACATTCATTTTGGAATGAAAGTGATTTTCTCGGCGCGTTAAGCAATTTGAGTAACAGCCAGATGGTTTCTGAGCGGCTTGCACCAAAATTAACTATTTTTTGCCGAACATTCATTTTGGAACCAAAGTGATTTTCCGGCGAGTTAAGCATTTTGATTAATGTGCCGGTTGGTTTCAGAGCGGCTTGCATCAAAATTAACCATTTTTTGCCAAACATTCATCTTGGAATGAAAGTGATTTTCTCGGCGAGTTAAGCATGTTGAGTAACAGCCAGATGGTTTCTGAGCGGCTTGCACCAAAATTAACTATTTTTTGCCGAACATTCATTTTGGAACCAAAGTGATTTTCTCGGCGAGTTAAGCATTTTGAGTAATGTGGCGGTTGGTTTCAGAGCGGCTTGCACCAAAATTAACTATTTTTTGCCGAACATTCATTTTGGAACCAAAGTGATTTTCTCGGCGAGTTAAGCATTTTGAGTAATATGCCGGTTGGTTTCAGAGCGGCTTGCATCAAAATCAACCATTTTTTGCCAAACATTTATTTTGGAATGAAAGTGATTTTCTCGGCGCGTTAAGCAATTTGAGTAACAGCCATATGGTTTCTGAGCGGCTTGCACCAAAATTAACTATTTTTTGCCGAACATTCATTTTGGAACCAAAGTGATTTTCTCGGCGAGTTAAGCATTTTGAGTAATGTGGCGGTTGGTTTCAGAGCGGCTTCCATGAAAGTTTACTATTTTTCGACGAACTTTCATTTTGGAATGAAAGTGATTTTCTCGGCGAGTTAAGCATTTTGAGTAATGTGTCGGTTGGTTTCAGAGCGGCTTGCACCAAAATTAACTATTTTTTGCCGAACATTCATTTTGGAACCAAAGTGATTTTCCGGCGAGTTAAGCATTTTGAGTAATATGCCGGTTGGTTTCAGAGCGGCTTGCATTAAAATTAACTATTTTTTGCCAAACTTTCATTTTGGAAACAGAGTGATTGGCTCGGTGAGATAAGCATTTTGAGTAATTTGCCAGTTGGTTTCAGAGCGGCTTCCATGAAAATGTACTATTTGTTGACGAACTTTCATTTTGGAACCAAAGTGATTTTCTCGGCGAGTAAAGCATTTTGAGTAATGTGGCGGTTCGTTTCAGAGCGGCTTCCATGAAAATTTACTATTTTTCGACGAAGTTTCATTTTGGAACCAAAGTGATTTTCTCGGCGAGTTAAGCATTTTGAGTAATATGCCGGTTGGTTTCAGAGCGGCTTGCATCAAAATTAACCATTTTTTGCCAAACATTTATTTTGGAATGAAAGTGATTTTCTCGGCGCGTTAAGCAATTTGAGTAACAGCCATATGGTTTCTGAGCGGCTTGCACCAAAATTAACTATTTTTTGCCGAACATTCATTTTGGAAACAAAGTGATTTTCTCGGCGAGTTATGCATTTTGAGTAATGTGGCGGTTGGTTTCAGAGCGGCTTCCATGAAAATTTACTATTTTTCGACGAACTTTCATTTTGGAATGAAAGTGATTTTCTCGGCGAGTTAAGCATTTTGAGTAACAGCCAGATGGTTTCTGAGCGGCTTGCATCAAAATTAACTATTTTTTGCCGAACATTCATTTTGGAACCAAAGTGATTTTCTCGGCGAGTTCAGCATTTTGAGTAATGTGGCGGTTGGTTTCAGAGCGGCTTCCATGAAAATTTACTATTTTTCGACGAACTTTCATTTTGGAACCAAAGTGATTTTCTCGGCGAGTGAAGCATTTTGAGTAATGTGCCCGTTGGTTTCAGAGCGGCTTGCATCAAAATGAACCATTTTCTGCCAAATATTCATTTTGGAATGAAAGTGATTTTCTCGGCGAATTAAGCATTTTGAGTAACAGCCAGATGGTTTCTGAGCGGCTTGCACCAAAATTAACTGGTTTTTTTCCGAACATTCATTTTGGAACCAAAGTGATTTTCTCGGCGAGTTAAGCATTTTGAGTAATATGCCGGTTGGTTTCAGAGCGGCTTGCATCAAAATTAACTATTTTTTGCCAAACTTTCATTTTGGAAACAGAGTGATTGGCTCGGCGAGATAAGCGTTTTGAGTAATTTGCCAGTTCGTTTCAGAGCGGCTTGCATAAAAATTAACTATTATTTGCCGAACATTCATTTTGGAACCAAAGTGATTTTCTCGGCGGGTTAAGCATTTTGAGTAATGTTCCGGTTGGTTTCAGAGCGGCTTGCATCAAAATTAACAATTTTTTGCCAAACATTCATTTTGGAATAAAAGTGATTTTCCGGCGAGTTAAGCATTTTGATTAATGTTCCGGTTGGTTTCAGGGCGGCTTGCATCAAAATTAACCATTTTTTGCCAAACATTCATCTTGGAATGAAAGTGATTTTCTCGGCGAGTTAAGCCTGTTGAGTAACAGCCAGATGGTTTCTGAGCGGCTTGCACCAAAATTAACTATTTTTTGCCGAACATTCATTTTGGAACCAAAGTGATTTTCTCGGCGAGTTAAGC
This sequence comes from Scyliorhinus torazame, assembly GCF_047496885.1. Lineage (NCBI taxonomy): Eukaryota > Metazoa > Chordata > Chondrichthyes > Carcharhiniformes > Scyliorhinidae > Scyliorhinus > Scyliorhinus torazame. The sequence goes on along the minus strand of NW_027308048.1, from coordinate 128,987 downwards.
ATTTTGAGTAATATGGCGGTTGGTTTCAGAGCGGCTTGCACCAAAATTAACTATTTTTTGCCGAACATTCATTTTGGAACCAAAGTGATTTTCTCGGCGAGTTAAGCATTTTGAGTAATGTGGCGGTTCGTTTCAGAGCGGCTTCCATGAAAATTTTTACTATTTTTCGACGAAGTTTCATTTTGGAACCAAAGTGATTTTCTCGGCGAGTTAAGCATTTTGAGTAATATGCCGGTTGGTTTCAGAGCGGCTTGCATCAAAATTAACCATTTTTTGCCAAACATTTATTTTGGAATGAAAGTGATTTTCTCGGCGCGTTAAGCAATTTGAGTAATGTGGCGGTTGGTTTCAGAGCGGCTTCCATGAAAGTTTACTATTTTTCGACGAACTTTCATTTTGGAATGAAAGTGATTTTCTCGGCGAGTTAAGCATTTTGAGTAATGTGTCGGTTGGTTTCAGAGCGGCTTGCACCAAAATTAACTATTTTTTGCCGAACATTCATTTTGGAACCAAAGTGATTTTCCGGCGAGTTATGCATTTTGAGTAATATGCCGGTTGGTTTCAGAGCGGCTTGCATCAAAATTAACTATTTTTTGCCAAACTTTCATTTTGGAAACAGAGTGATTGGCTCGGCGAGATAAGCATTTTGAGTAATTTGCCAGTTGGTTTCAGAGCGGCTTCCATGAAAATGTACTATTTGTTGACGAACTTTCATTTTGGAACCAAAGTGATTTTCTCGGCGAGTAAAGCATTTTGAGTAATGTGGCGGTTCGTTTCAGAGCGGCTTCCATGAAAATTTACTATTTTTCGACGAAGTTTCATTTTGGAACCAAAGTGATTTTCTCGGCGAGTTAAGCATTTTGAGTAATATGCCGGTTGGTTTCAGAGCTGCTTGCATCAAAATTAACTATTATTTGCCGAACATTCATTTTGGAACCAAAGTGATTTTCTCGGCGAGTTAAGCAATTTGAGTAACAGCCATATGGTTTCTGAGCGGCTTGCACCAAAATTAACTATTTTTCGCCGAACATTCATTTTGGAAACAAAGTGATTTTCTCGGCGAGTTATGCATTTTGAGTAATGTGGCGGTTGGTTTCAGAGCGGCTTCCATGAAAATTTACTATTTTTCGACGAACTTTCATTTTGGAATGAAAGTGATTTTCTCGGCGAGTTAAGCATTTTGAGTAACAGCCAGATGGTTTCTGAGCGGCTTGAATCAAAATTAACTATTTTTTGCCGAACATTCATTTTGGAACCAAAGTGATTTTCTCGGCGAGTTAAGCATTTTGAGTAATGTGGCGGTTGGTTTCAGAGCGGCTTCCATGAAAATTTACTATTTTTCGACGAACTTTCATTTTGGAACCAAAGTGATTTTCTCGGCGAGTGAAGCATTTTGAGTAATGTGCCCGTTGGTTTCAGAGCGGCTTGCATCAATATTAACCATTTTTTGCCAAATATTTATTTTGGAATGAAAGTGATTTTCTCGGCGAGTTAAGCATTTTGAGTAATGTGGCGGTTGGTTTCAGAGCGGCTTCCATGAAAATTTACTACTTTTCGACGAACTTTCATTTTGGAACCAAAGTGAATTTCTCGGCGTGTTAAGCATTTTGAGTAACAGCCCGATGGTTTCTGAGCGGCTTGCACCAAAATTAACTATTTTTTGCCGATCATTCATTTTGGAACCAAAGTGATTTTCTCGGCGAGTTAAGCATTTTGAGTAATATGCCGGTTGGTTTCAGAGCGGCTTGCATCAAAATTAACTATTTTTTGCCAAACTTTCATTTTGGAAACAGAGTGATTGGCTCGGCGAGATAAGCATTTTGAGTAATTTGCCAGTTGGTTTCAGAGCGGCTTCCATGAAAATGTACTATTTGTTGACGAACTTTCATTTTGGAACCAAAGTGATTTTCTCGGCGAGTGAAGCATTTTGAGTAATGTTCCGGTTGGTTTCAGAGCGGCTTGCATCAAAATTAACTATTTTTTGCCAAACATTCATTTTGGAATGAAAGTGATTTTCTCGGCGAGTTAAGCATTTTGAGTAACAGCCAGATGGTTTCAGAGCGGCTTGCATCAAAATTAACTATTTTTTGCCGAACATTCATTTTGAAACCAAAGTGATTTTCTCGGCGAGTTAAGCATTTTGAGTAATGTGGCGGTGGGTTTCAGAGCGGCTTCCATGAAAATTTACTATTTTTCGATGAACTTTCATTTTGGAACCAAAGTGATTTTCTCGGCGAGTGAAGCATTTTGAGTAATGTGCCCGTTGGTTTCAGATCGGCTTGCATCAAAATTAACCATTTTTTGCCAAATATTCATTTTGGAATGAAAGTGATTTTCTCGGCGAGTTAAGCATTTTGAGTAACAGCCAGATGGTTTCAGAGCGGCTTGCATCAAAATTAACTATTTTTTGCCGAACATTCATTTTGGAACCAAAGTGATTTTCTCGGCGAGTTAAGCATTTTGAGTAATGTGGCGGTTGGTTTCAGAGAGGCTTCCATGAAAGTTTACTATTTTTCGACGGACTTTCATTTTGGAATGAAAGTGATTTTCTCGGCGAGTAATGTGTCGGTTGGTTTCAGAGCGGCTTGCACCAAAATTAACTATTTGTTGACGAACTTTCATTTTGGAACCAAAGTGATTTTCTCGGCGAGTAAAGCATTTTGAGTAATGTGGCGGTTCGTTTCAGAGCGGCTTCCATGAAAATTTACTATTTTTCGACGAAGTTTCATTTTGGAACCAAAGTGATTTTCTCGGCGAGTTAAGCATTTTGAGTAATATGCCGGTTGGTTTCAGAGCGGCGTGCATCAAAATTAACCATTTTTTGCCAAACATTTATTTTGGAAACAGAGTGATTGGCTCGGCGAGATAAGCATTTTGAGTAATTTGCCAGTTGGTTTCAGAGCGGCTTGCATCAAAATTAACTATTATTTGCCGAACATTCATTTTGGAACCAAAGTGATTTTCTCGGCGGGTTAAGCATTTTGAGTAATGTTCCGGTTGGTTTCAGTGCGGCTTGCATCAAAATTAACTATTTTTTTGCCCATCATTCATTTTGGAACCAAAGTGATTTTCTCGGCGAGTTAAGCATTTTGAGTAATGTGTCGGTTGGTTTCAGAGCGGCTTCGATGAAAATTTACTATTTTTCGACGAACTTTCATTTTGGAACCAAAGTGATTTTCTCGGCGAGTTAAGCATTTTGAGTAATGTGCCGGTTGGTTTCAGAGCGGCTTGCATCAAAATTAACTATTTTTTGCCGAACATTCATTTTGGAACCAAAGTGATTTTCTCGGCGAGTTAAGCATTTTGAGTAATGTGGCGGTTGGTTTCAGAGCGGCTTCCATGAAAGTTTACTATTTTTCGACGAACTTTCATTTTGGAATGAAAGTGATTTTCTCGGCGAGTGAAGCATTTTGAGTAATGTGTCGGTTGGTTTCAGAGCGGCTTGCACCAAAATTAACTATTTTTTGCCGAACATTCATTTTGGAACCAAAGTGATTTTCGGCGAGTTAAGCATTTTGAGTAATATGCCGGTTGGTTTCAGAGCGGCTTGCATCAAAATTAACTATTTTTTGCCAAACTTTCATTTTGGAAACAGAGTGATTGGCTCGGCGAGATAAGCATTTTGAGTAATTTGCCAGTTGGTTTCAGAGCGGCTTCCATGAAAATGTACTATTTGTTGACGAACTTTCATTTTGCAACCAAAGTGATTTTCTCGGCGAGTAAAGCATTTTGAGTAATGTGGCGGTTCGTTTCAGAGCGGCTTCCATGAAAATTTACTATTTTTCGACGAAGTTTCATTTTGGAACCAAAGTGATTTTCTCGGCGAGTTAAGCATTTTGAGTAATATGCCGGTTGGTTTCAGAGCGGCGTGCATCAAAATTAACCATTTTTTGCCAAACATTTATTTTGGAAACAGAGTGATTGGCTCGGCGAGATAAGCATTTTGAGTAATTTGCCAGTTGGTTTCAGAGCGGCTTGCATGAAAATTAACTATTATTTGCCGAACATTCATTTTGGAACCAAAGTGATTTTCTCGGCGGGTTAAGCATTTTGAGTAATGTTCCGGTTGGTTTCAGTGCGGCTTGCATCAAAATTAACTATTTTTTTGCCCATCATACATTTTGGAACCAAAGTGATTTTCTCGGCGAGTTAAGCATTTTGAGTAATGTGTCGGTTGGTTTCAGAGCGGCTTCGATGAAAATTTACTATTTTTCGACGAACTTTCATTTTGGAACCAAAGTGATTTTCTCGGCGAGTTAAGCATTTTGAGTAATGTGCCGGTTGGTTTCAGAGCGGCTTGCATCAAAATTAACTATTTTTTGCCAAACATTCATTTTGGAATGAAAGTGATTTTCTCGGCGCGTTAAGCAATTTGAGTAACAGCCATATGGTTTCTGAGCGGCTTGCACAAAATTAACTATTTTTCGCCGAACATTCATTTTGGAACCAAAGTGATTTTGTCGGCGAGTTAAGCATTTTGAGTAATGTGTCGGGTGGTTTCAGAGCGGCTTGCATCAAAATTAACTATTTTTTGCCGAACATTCATTTTGGAACCAAAGTGATTTTATCGGCGAGTTAAGCATTTTGAGTAATGTGGCGGTTGGTTTCAGAGCGGCTTCCATGAAAATTTACTACTTTTCGACGAACTTTCATTTTGGAACCAAAGTGAATTTCTCGGCGTGTTAAGCATTTTGAGTAACAGCCAGATGGTTTCTGAGCGGCTTGCACCAAAATTAACTATTTTTTTGCCGATCATTCATTTTGGAACCAAAGTGATTTTCTCGGCGGGTTAAGCATTTTGAGTAATATGCCGGTTGGTTTCAGAGCGGCTTGCATCAAAATTAACTATTTTTTGCCAAACTTTCATTTTGGAAACAGAGTGATTGGCTCGGCGAGATAAGCATTTAGAGTAATTTGCCAGTTGGTTTCAGAGCGGCTTCCATGAAAATGTACTACTTGTTGACGAACTTTCATTTTGGAACCAAAGTGATTTTCTCGGCGAGTGAAGCATTTTGAGTAATGTTCCGGTTGGTTTCAGAGCGGCTTGCATCAAAATTAACTATTTTTTGCCAAACATTCATTTTGGAATGAAAGTGATTTTCTCGGCGAGTTAAGCATTTTGAGTAACAGCCAGATGGTTTCAGAGCGGCTTGCATCAAAATTAACTATTTTTTGCCGAACATTCATTTTGGAACCAAAGTGATTTTCTCGGCGAGTTAAGCATTTTGAGTAATGTGGCGGTGGGTTTCAGAGCGGCTTCCATGCAAATTTACTATTTTTCGACGAACTTTCATTTTGGAACCAAAGTGATTTTCTCGGCGAGTGAAGCATTTTGAGTAATGTGCCCGTTGGTTTCAGACCGGCTTGCATCAAAATTAACCATTTTTTGCCAAACATTCATTTTGGAATGAAAGTGATTTTCTCGGCGAGTTAAGCATTTTGAGTAACAGCCAGATGGTTTCAGAGCGGCTTGCATCAAAATTAACTATTTTTTGCCGAACATTCATTTTGGAACCAAAGTGATTTTCTCGGCGAGTTAAGCATTTTGAGTAATATGCCGGTTGGTTTCAGAGCGGCTTGCATCAAAATTAACCATTTTTTGCCAAACATTTATTTTGGAATGAAAGTGATTTTCTCTGCGCGTTAAGCAATTTGAGTAACAGCCATATGGTTTCTGAGCGGCTTGCACCAAAATTAACTATTTTTTGCCGAACATTCATTATGGAACCAAAGTGATTTTCTCGGCGAGTTAAGCATTTTGAGTAATGTGGCGGTTGGTTTCAGAGCGGCTTCCATGAAAGTTTACTATTTTTCGACGAACTTTCATTTTGGAATGAAAGTGATTTTCTCGGCGAGTTAAGCATTTTGAGTAATGTGTCGGTTGGCTTCAGAGCGGCTTGCACCAAAATTAACTATTTTTTGCCGAACATTCATTTTGGAACCAAAGTGATTTTCCGGCGAGTTAAGCATTTTGAGTAATATGCCGGTTGGTTTCAGAGCGGCTTGCATCAAAATTAACTATTTTTTGCCAAACTTTCATTTTGGAAACAGAGTGATTGGCTCGGCGAGATAAGCATTTTGAGTAATTTGCCAGTTGGTTTCAGAGCGGCTTCCATGAAAATGTACTATTTGTTGACGAACTTTCATTTTGGAACCAAAGTGATTTTCTCGGCGAGTAAAGCATTTTGAGTAATGTGGCGGTTCGTTTCAGAGCGGCTTCCATGAAAATTTACTATTTTTCGACGAACTTTCATTTTGGAACCAAAGTGATTTTCTCGGCGAGTTAAGCATTTTGAGTAATATGCCGGTTGGTTTCAGAGCGGCTTGCATCAAAATTAACCATTTTTTGCCAAACCTTTATTTTGGAAACAGAGTGATTGGCTCGGCGAGATAAGCATTTTGAGTAATTTGCCAGTTGGTTTCGGAGCGGCTTGCATCAAAATTAACTATTATTTGCCGAACATTCATTTTGGAACCAAAGTGATTTTCTCGGCGGGTTAAGCATTTTGAGTAATGTTCCGGTTGGTTTCAGAGCGGCTTGCATCAAAATTAACTATTTTTTGCCGAACATTCATTTTGGAACCAAAGTGATTTTCTCGGCGAGTTAAGCATTTTGAGTAATGTGGCGGTTGGTTTCAGAGCGGCTTCCATGAAAATTTACTACTTTTCGACGAACTTTCATTTTGGAACCAAAGTGAATTTCTCGGCGTGTTAAGCATTTTTAGTAACAGCCAGATGGTTTCTGAGCGGCTTGCACCAAAATTAACTATTTTTTTGCCGATCATTCATTTTGGAACCAACGTGATTTTCTCGGCGAGTTAAGCATTTTGAGTAATATGCCGGTTGGTTTCAGAGCGGCTTGCATCAAAATTAACTATTTTTTGCCAAACTTTCATTTTGGAAACAGAGTGATTTGCTCGGCGAGATAAGCATTTTGAGTAATTTGCCAGTTGGTTTCAGAGCGGCTTCCATGAAAATGTACTATTTGTTGACGAACTTTCAATTTGGAACCAAAGTGATTTTCTCGGCGAGTGAAGCATTTTGAGAAATGTTCCAGTTGGTTTCAGAGCGGCTTGCATCAAAATTAACTATTTTTTGCCAAACATTCATTTTGGAATGAAAGTGATTTTCTCGGCGAGTTAAGCATTTTGAGTAACAGCCAGATGGTTTCAGAGCGGCTTGCATCAAAATTAACTATTTTTTGCCGAACATTCATTTTGGAACCAAAGTGATTTTCTCGGCGAGTTAAGCATTTTGAGTAATGTGGCGGTGGGTTTCAGAGCGGCTTCCATGAAAATTTACTATTTTTCGACGAACTTTCATTTTGGAACCAAAGTGATTTTCTCGGCGAGTGAAGCATTTTGAGTAATGTGCCCGTTGGTTTCAGACCGGCTTGCATCAAAATTAACCATTTTTTGCCAAACATTCATTTTGGAATGAAAGTGATTTTCTCGGCGAGTTAAGCATTTTGAGTAACAGCCAGATGGTTTCAGAGCGGCTTGCATCAAAATTAACCATTTTTTGCCAAACATTTATTTTGGAATGAAAGTGATTTTCTCTGCGCGTTAAGCAATTTGAGTAACAGCCATATGGTTTCTGAGCGGCTTGCACCAAAATTAACTATTTTTTGCCGAACATTCATTTTGGAACCAAAGTGATTTTCTCGGCGAGTTAAGCATTTTGAGTAATGTGGCGGTTGGTTTCAGAGCGGCTTCCATGAAAGTTTACTATTTTTCGACGAACTTTCATTTTGGAATGAAAGTGATTTTCCGGCGAGTTAAGCATTTTGAGTAATATGCCGGTTGGTTTCAGAGCGGCTTGCATCAAAATTAACTATTTTTTGCCAAACTTTCATTTTGGAAACAGAGTGATTGGCTCGGCGAGATAAGCATTTTGAGTAATTTGCCAGTTGGTTTCAGAGCGGCTTCCATGAAAATGTACTATTTGTTGACGAACTTTCATTTTGGAACCAAAGTGATTTTCTCGGCGAGTAAAGCATTTTGAGTAATGTGGCGGTTCGTTTCAGAGCGGCTTCCATGAAAATTTACTATTTTTCGACGAACATTCATTTTGGAACCAAAGTGATTTTCTCGGCGAGTTAAGCATTTTGAGTAATATGCCGGTTGGTTTCAGAGCGGCTTGCATCAAAATTAACCATTTTTTGCCAAACATTTATTTTGGAATGAAAGTGATTTTCTCTGCGCGTTAAGCAATTTGAGTAACAGCCATATGGTTTCTGAGCGGCTTGCACCAAAATTAACTATTTTTTGCCGAACATTCATTTTGGAACCAAAGTGATTTTCTCGGCGAGTTAAGCATTTTGAGTAATGTGGCGGTTGGTTTCAGAGCGGCTTCCATGAAAGTTTACTATTTTTCGACGAACTTTCATTTTGGAATGAAAGTGATTTTCTCGGCGAGTTAAGCATTTTGAGTAATGTGTCGGTTGGTTTCAGAGCGGCTTGCACCAAAATTAACTATTTTTTGCCGAACATTCATTTTGGAACCAAAGTGATTTTCCGGCGAGTTAAGCATTTTGAGTAATATGCCGGTTGGTTTCAGAGCGGCTTGCATCAAAATTAACTATTTTTTGCCAAACTTTCATTTTGGAAACAGAGTGATTGGCTCGGCGAGATAAGCATTTTGAGTAATTTGCCAGTTGGTTTCAGAGCGGCTTCCATGAAAATGTACTATTTGTTGACGAACTTTCATTTTGGAACCAAAGTGATTTTCTCGGCGAGTAAAGCATTTTGAGTAATGTGGCGGTTCGTTTCAGAGCGGCTTCCATGAAAATTTACTATTTTTCGACGAAGTTTCATTTTGGAACCAAAGTGATTTTCTCGGCGAGTTAAGCATTTTGAGTAATATGCCGGTTGGTTTCAGAGCGGCTTGCATCAAAATTAACCATTTTTTGCCAAACATTTATTTTGGAATGAAAGTGATTTTCTCGGCGCGTTAAGCAATTTGAGTAACAGCCATATGGTTTCTGAGCGGCTTGCACCAAAATTAACTATTTTTTGCCGAACATTCATTTTGGAATAAAAGTGATTTTCTCGGCGAGTTATGCATTTTGAGTAATGTGGCGGTTGGTATCAGAGCGGCTTGCATCAAAATTTACGATTTTTCGACGAAGTTTCATTTTGGAACCAAAGTGATTTTCTCGGCGAGTTAAGCATTTTGAGTAATATGCCGGTTGGTTTCAGAGCGGCTTGCATCAAAATTAACTATTTTTTGCCAAACATTCATTTTGGAATGAAAGTGATTTTCTCGGCGCGTTAAGCAATTTGAGTAACAGCCATATGGTTTCTGAGCGGCTTGCACCAAAATTAACTATTTTTTGCCGAACATTCATTTTGGAACCAAAGTGATTTTCTCGGCGAGTTAAGCATATTGAGTAATTTGCCAGTTGGTTTCAGAGCGGCTTGCATCAAAATTAACTATTATTTGCCGAACATTCATTTTGGAACCAAAGTGATTTTCTCGGCGAGTTAAGCATTTTGAGTAATGTGTCGGTTGGTTTCAGAGCGGCTTGCACCAAAATTAACTATTTTTTGCCGAACATTCGTTTTGGAACCAAAGTGATTTTCCAGCGAGTTAAGCATTTTGAGTAATATGCCGGTTGGTTTCAGAGCGGCTTGCATCAAAATTAACTATTTTTTGCCAAACTTTCATTTTGGAAACAGAGTGATTGGCTCGGCGAGATAAGCATTTTGAGTAATTTGCCAGTTGGTTTCAGAGCGGCTTGCATCAAAATTAACTATTATTTGCCGAACATTCATTTTGGAACCAAAGTGATTTTCTCGGCGAGTAAAGCATTTTGAGTAATGTGGCGGTTCGTTTCAGAGCGGCTTCCATGAAAATTTACTATTTTTCGACGAAGTTTCATTTTGGAACCAAAGTGATTTTCTCGGCGAGTTAAGCATTTTGAGTAATGTGCCGGTTGGTTTCAGAGCGGCTTGCATCAAAATTAACTATTTTTTGCCAAACATTCATTTTGGAATGAAAGTGATTTTCTCGGCGCGTTAAGCAATTTGAGTAACAGCCATATGGTTTCTGAGCGGCTTGCACCAAAATTAACTATTTTTTGCCGAACATTCATTTTGGAACCAAAGTGATTTTCTCGGCGAGTTAAGCATTTTGAGTAATTCGCCAGTTGGTTTCAGAGCGGCTTGCATCAAAATTAACTATTATTTGCCGAACATTCATTTTGGAACCAAAGTGATTTTCTCGGCGGGTTAAGCATTTTGAGTAATGTTCCGGTTGGTTTCAGAGCGGCTTGCATCAAAATTAACTATTTTTTGCCAAACATTCATTTTGGAATAAAAGTGATTTTCTCGGCGAGTTAAGCATTTTGAGTAATTTGTCAGTTGGTTTCAGTGCGGCTTGCATCAAAATTTACTATTTTTCGACGAACTTTCATTTTGGAACCAAAGTGATTTTCTCGGCGAGTTAAGCATTTTGAGTAATGTGCCGGTTGGTTTCAGAGCGGCTTGCACCAAAATTAACTATTTTTTGCCGAACATTCATTTAGGAACCAAAGTGATTTTCTCGGCGAGTTAAGCATTTTGAGTAATGTGTCGGTTGGTTTCAGAGCGGCTTGCATCAAAATTAACTATTTTTTGCCAAACATTCATTTTGGAATGAAAGTGATTTTCTCGGCGCGTTAAGCAATTTGAGTAACAGCCATATGGTTTCTGAGCGGCTTGCACCAAATTTAACTATTTTTTGCCGAACATTCATTTTGGAACCAAAGTGATTTTCTCGGCGAGTTAAGCATTTTGAGTAATGTTCCGGTTGGTTTCTGAGCGGCTTGCATCAAAATTAACTATTTTTTACCAAACATTCATTTTGGAATGAAAGTGATTTTCTCGGCGAGTTAAGCATTTTGAGTAATGTGCCGGTTGGTTTCAGAGCGGCTTGCATCAAAATTAACTATTTTTTGCCAAACATTCATTTTGGAATGAAAGTGATTTTCTCGGCGCGTTAAGCAATTTGAGTAACAGCCATATGGTTTCTGAGCGGCTTGCATCAAAATTAACTATTTTTTACCAAACATTCATTTTGGAATGAAAGTGATTTTCTCGGCGAGTTAAGCATTTTGAGTAATGTGCCGGTTGGTTTCAGAGCGGCTTGCATCAAAATTAACTATTTTTTGCCGAACATTCATTTTGGAACCAAAGTGATTTTCTCGGCGAGTTAAGCATTTTGAGTAATGTTCCGGTTGGTTTCTGAGCGGCGTGCATCAAAATTAACTATTTTTTGCCAAACATTCATTTTGGAATGAAAGTGATTTTCTCGGCGAGTTAAGCATTTTGAGTAATAGCCAGATGGTTTCAGAGCGGCTTGCACCAAAATTAACTATTTTTTTGCCGAACATTCGTTTTGGAACCAAAGTGATTTTCTCGGCGAGTTAAGCATTTTGAGTAATATGCCGGTTGGTTTCAGAGCGGCTTGCGTCAAAATTAACTATTTTTTGCCAAACTTTCATTTTGGAAACAGAGTGATTTTCTCGGCGGGTTAAGCATTTTGAGTAATGTTCCGGTTGGTTTCAGAGCGGCTTGCATCAAAATTAACTATTTTTTGCCAAACATTCATTTAGGAACCAAAGTGATTTTCTCGGCGAGTTAAGCATTTTGAGTAATGTGTCGGTTGGTTTCAGAGCGGCTTGCACCAAAATTAACTATTTTTTGCCGAACATTCATTTTGGAACCCAAGTGATTTTCCGGCGAGTTAAGCATTTTGAGTAATATGCCGGTTGGTTTCAGAGCGGCTTGCATCAAAATTAACTATTTTTTGCCAAACTTTCATTTTGGAAACAGAGTGATTGGCTCGGCGAGATAAGCATTTTGAGTAATTTGCCAGTTGGTTTCAGAGCGGCTTGCATCAAAATTAACTATTATTTGCCGAACATTCATTTTGGAACCAAAGTGATTTTCTCGGCGGGTTAAGCATTTTGAGTAATGTTCCGGTTGGTTTCAGAGCGGCTTGCATCAAAATTAACTATTTTTTGCCAAACATTCATTTTGGAAAAAAGTGATTTTCTCGGCGAGTTAAACATTTTGAGTAATTTGTCAGTTGGTTTCAGTGCGGCTTGCATCAAAATTTACTATTTTTCGACGAACTTTCATTTTGGAACCAAAGTGATTTTCTCGGCGAGTTAAGCACTTTGAGTAATGTGCCGGTTGGTTTCAGAGCGGCTTGCATCAAAATTAACTATTTTTTGCCAAACATTCATTTTGGAATGAAAGTGATTTTCTCGGCGCGTTAAGCAATTTGAGTAACAGCCATATGGTTTCTGAGCGGCTTGCACCAAAATTAACTATTTTTTGCCGAACATTCATTTTGGAACCAAAGTGATTTTCTCGGCGAGTTAAGCATTTTGAGTAATGTGCCGGTTGGTTTCAGAGCGGCTTGCATCAAAATTAACTATTTTTTGCCAAACATTCATTTTGGAATGAAGGTGATTTTCTCGGCGAGTAACAGCCAGATGGTTTCAGAGCGGCTTGCATCAAAATTAACTATTTTTTGCCGAACATTCATTTTGGAACCAAAGTGATTTTCTCGGCGAGTTAAGCATTTTGAGTAATGTTCCGGTTGGTTTCTGAGCGGCTTGCATCAAAATTAACTATTTTTTGCCAAACATTCATTTTGGAATGAAAGTGATTTTCTTGGCGAGTTAAGCATTTTGAGTAATAGCCAGATGATTTCAGAGCGGCTTGCATCAAAATTAACTATTTTTTGCCGAACATTCATTTTGGAACCAAAGTGATTTTCTCGGCCAGTTAAGCATTTTGAGTAATGTGCCGGTTGGTTTCAGAGCGGCTTGCATCAAAATTAACTATTTTTTGCCAAACATTCATTTTGGAATGAAAGTGATTTTCTCGGCGAGTTCAGCATTTTGAGTAACAGTCAGATGGTTTCTGAGCGGCTTGCACCAAAATTAACTGTTTTTTTGCCGAACATTCGTTTTGGAACCAAAGTGATTTTCTCGGCGAGTTAAGCATTTTGAGTAATATGCCGGTTGGTTTCAGAGCGGCTTGCATCAAAATTAACTATTTTTTGCCAAACTTTAATTTTGGAAACAGAGTGATTGGCTCGGCGAGATAAGCATTTTGAGTAATTTGCCAGTTGGTTTCAGAGCGGCTCGCATCAAAATTAACTATTATTTGCCGAACATTCATTTTGGAACCAAAGTGATTTTCTCGGCGGGTTAAGCATTTTGAGTAATGTTCCGGTTGGTTTCAGAGCGGCTTGCATCAAAATTAACTATTTTTTGCCAAACATTCATTTTGGAAAAAAGTGATTTTCTCGGCGAGTTAAACATTTTGAGTAATTTGTCAGTTGGTTTCAGTGCGGCTTGCATCAAAATTTACTATTTTTCGACGAACTTTCATTTTGGAACCAAAGTGATTTTCTCGGCGAGTTAAGCATTTTGAGTAATGTGCCGGTTGGTTTCAGAGCGGCTTGCATCAAAATTAACTATTTTTTGCCAAACATTCATTTTGGAATGAAAGTGATTTTCTCGGCGCGTTAAGCAATTTGAGTAACAGCCATATGGTTTCTGAGCGGCATGCACCAAAATTAACTATTTTTTGCCGAACATTCATTTTGGAACCAAAGTGATTTTCTCGGCGAGTTAAGCATTTTGAGTAATGTTCCGGTTGGTTTCTGAGCGGCTTGCATCAAAATTAACTATTTTTTGCCAAACATTCATTTTGGAATGAAAGTGATTTTCTTGGCGAGTTAAGCATTTTGAGTAATAGCCAGATGGTTTCAGAGCGGCTTGCATCAAAATTAACTATTTTTTGCCGAACATTCATTTTGGAACCAAAGTGATTTTCTCGGCCAGTTAAGCATTTTGAGTAATGTGCCGGTTGGTTTCAGAGCGGCTTGCATCAAAATTAACTATTTTTTGCCAAACATTCATTTTGGAAAAAAGTGATTTTCTCGGCGAGTTAAGCATTTTGAGTAATTTGTCAGTTGGTTTCAGTGCGGCTTCCATCAAAATTTACTATTTTTCGACGAACTTTCATTTTGGAACCAAAGTGATTTTCTCGGCGAGTTAAGCACTTTGAGTAATGTGCCGGTTGGTTTCAGAGCGGCTTGCATCAAAATTAACTATTTTTTGCCAAACATTCATTTTGGAATGAAAGTGATTTTCTCGGCGCGTTAAGCAATTTGAGTAACAGCCATATGGTTTCTGAGCGGCTTGCACCAAAATTAACTATTTTTTGCCGAACATTCATTTTGGAACCAAAGTGATTTTCTCGGCGAGTTAAGCATTTTGAGTAATGTGCCGGTTGGTTTCAGAGCGGCTTGCATCAAAATTAACTATTTTTTGCCAAACATTCATTTTGGAATGAAGGTGATTTTCTCGGCGAGTAACAGCCAGATGGTTTCAGAGCGGCTTGCATCAAAATTAACTATTTTTTGCCAAACATTCATTTTGGAACCAAAGTGATTTTCTCGGCGAGTTAAGCATTTTGAGTAATGTTCCGGTTGGTTTCTGAGCGGCTTGCATCAAAATTAACTATTTTTTGCCAAACATTCATTTTGGAATGAAAGTGATTTTCTTGGCGAGTTAAGCATTTTGAGTAATAGCCAGATGATTTCAGAGCGGCTTGCATCAAAATTAACTATTTTTTGCCGAACATTCATTTTGGAACCAAAGTGATTTTCTCGGCCAGTTAAGCATTTTGAGTAATGTGCCGGTTGGTTTCAGAGCGGCTTGCATCAAAATTAACTATTTTTTGCCAAACATTCATTTTGGAATGAAAGTGATTTTCTCGGCGAGTTCAGCATTTTGAGTAACAGTCAGATGGTTTCTGAGCGGCTTGCACCAAAATTAACTGTTTTTTTGCCGAACATTCGTTTTGGAACCAAAGTGATTTTCTCGGCGAGTTAAGCATTTTGAGTAATATGCCGGTTGGTTTCAGAGCGGCTTGCATCAAAATTAACTATTTTTTGCCAAACTTTAATTTTGGAAACAGAGTGATTGGCTCGGCGAGATAAGCATTTTGAGTAATTTGCCAGTTGGTTTCAGAGCGGCTCGCATCAAAATTAACTATTATTTGCCGAACATTCATTTTGGAACCAAAGTGATTTTCTCGGCGGGTTAAGCATTTTGAGTAATGTTCCGGTTGGTTTCAGAGCGGCTTGCATCAAAATTAACTATTTTTTGCCGAACATTCATTTTGGAACCAAAGTGATTTTCTCGGCGAGTTAAGCATTTTGAGTAATGTGTCGGTTGGTTTCAGAGCGGCTTCGATGAAAATTTACTATTTTTCGACGAACTTTCATTTTGGAACCAAAGTGATTTTCTCGGCGAGTTAAGCATTTTGAGTAATGTGCCGGTTGGTTTCATAGCAGCTTGCATCAAAATTAACTATTTTTTGCCAAACATTCATTTTGGAATGAAAGTGATTTTCTCGGCGCGTTAAGCAATTTGATTAACAGCCAGATGGTTTCTGAGCGGCTTGCACCAAAATTTACTATTTTTTGCCGAACATTCATTTAGGAACCAAAGTGATTTTCTCGGCGAGTTAAGCATTTTGAGTAATGTGTCGGTTGGTTTCAGAGCGGCTTGCACCAAAATTAACTATTTTTTGCCGAACATTCATTTTGGAACCCAAGTGATTTTCCGGCGAGTTAAGCATTTTGAGTAATATGCCGGTTGGTTTCAGAGCGGCTTGCATCAAAATTAACTATTTTTTGCCGAACATTCATTTTGGAACCAAAGTGATTTTCTCGGAGAGTTAAGCATTTTGAGTAATATGCCGGTTGGTTTCAGAGCGGCTTGCATCAAAATTAACCATTTTTTGCCAAACATTTATTTTGGAAACAGAGTGATTGGCTCGGCGAGATAAGCATTTTGAGTAATTTGCCAGTTGGTTTCAGAGCGGCTTGCATCAAAATTAACTATTATTTGCCGAACATTCATTTTGGAACCAAAGTGATTTTCTCGGCGGGTTAAGCATTTTGAGTAATGTTCCGGTTGGTTTCAGAGCGGCTTGCATCAAAATTAACTATTTTTTGCCGAACATTCATTTTGGAACCAAAGTGATTTTCTCGGCGAGTTAAGCATTTTGAGTAATGTGGCGGTTGGTTTCAGAGCGGCTTCCATGAAAATTTACTACTTTTCGACGAACTTTCATTTTGGAACCAAAGTGAATTTCTCGGCGTGTTAAGCATTTTGAGTAACAGCCAGATGGTTTCTGAGCGGCTTGCACCAAAATTAACTATTTTTTTGCCGATCATTCATTTTGGAACCAAAGTGATTTTCTCGGCGAGTTAAGCATTTTGAGTAATATGCCGGTTGGTTTCAGAGCGGCTTGCATCAAAATTAACTATTTTTTGCCAAACTTTCATTTTGGAAACAGAGTGATTGGCTCGGCGAGATAAGCATTTTGAGTAATTTGCCAGTTGGTTTCAGAGCGGCTTCCATGAAAATGTACTATTTGTTGACGAACTTTCATTTTGGAACCAAAGTGATTTTCTCGGCGAGTGAAGCATTTTGAGTAATGTTCCGGTTGGTTTCAGAGCGGCTTGCATCAAAATTAACTATTTTTTGCCAAACATTCATTTTGGAATGAAAGTGATTTTCTCGGCGAGTTAAGCATTTTGAGTAACAGCCAGATGGTTTCAGAGCGGCTTGCATCAAAATTAACTATTTTTTGCCGAACATTCAATTTGGAACCAAAGTGATTTTCTCGGCGAGTTAAGCATTTTGAGTAATGTGGCGGTGGGTTTCAGAGCGGCTTCCATGAAAATTTACTATTTTTCGACGAACTTTCATTTTGGAACCAAAGTGATTTTCTCGGCGAGTGAAGCATTTTGAGTAACAGCCAGATGGTTTCAGAGCGGCTTGCATCAAAATTAACTATTTTTTGCCGAACATTCATTTTGGAACCAAAGTGATTTTCTCGGCGAGTTAAGCATTTTGAGTAATATGCCGGTTGGTTTCAGAGCGGCTTGCATCAAAATTAACCATTTTTTGCCAAACATTTATTTTGGAATGAAAGTGATTTTCTCTGCGCGTTAAGCAATTTGAGTAACAGCCATATGGTTTCTGAGCGGCTTGCACCAAAATTAACTATTTTTTGCCGAACATTCATTTTGGAACCAAAGTGATTTTCTCGGCGAGTTAAGCATTTTGAGTAATGTGGCGGTTGGTTTCAGAGCGGCTTCCATGAAAGTTTACTATTTTTCGACGAACTTTCATTTTGGAATGAAAGTGATTTTCTCGGCGAGTTAAGCATTTTGAGTAATGTGTCGGTTGGTTTCAGAGCGGCTTGCACCAAAATTAACTATTTTTTGCCGAACATTCATTTTGGAACCAAAGTGATTTTCCGGCGAGTTAAGCATTTTGAGTAATATGCCGGTTGGTTTCAGAGCGGCTTGCATCAAAATTAACTATTTTTTGCCAAACTTTCATTTTGGAAACAGAGTGATTGGCTCGGCGAGATAAGCATTTTGAGTAATTTGCCAGTTGGTTTCAGAGCGGCTTCCATGAAAATGTACTATTTGTTGACGAACTTTCATTTTGGAACCAAAGTGATTTTCTCGGCGAGTAAAGCATTTTGAGTAATGTGGCGGTTCGTTTCAGAGCGGCTTCCATGAAAATTTACTATTTTTCGACGAAGTTTCATTTTGGAACCAAAGTGATTTTCTCGGCGAGTTAAGCATTTTGAGTAATATGCCGGTTGGTTTCAGAGCGGCTTGCATCAAAATTAACCATTTTTTGCCAAACATTTATTTTGGAATGAAAGTGATTTTCTCGGCGCGTTAAGCAATTTGAGTAACAGCCATATGGTTTCTGAGCGGCTTGCACCAAAATTAACTATTTTTTGCCGAACATTCATTTTGGAAACAAAGTGATTTTCTCGGCGAGTTATGCATTTTGAGTAATGTGGCGGTTAGTTTCAGAGCTGCTTGCATCAAAATTTACTATTTTTCGACGAACTTTCATTTTGGAACCAAAGTGATTTTCTCGGCGAGTTAAGCATTTTGAGTAATGTGCCGGTTGGTTTCAGAGCGACTTGCATCAAAATTAACTATTTTTTGCCAAACATTCATTTTGGAATGAAAGTGATTTTCTCGGCGCGTTAAGCAATTTGAGTAACAGCCATATGGTTTCTGAGCGGCTTGCACCAAAATTAACTATTTTTTGCCGAACATTCATTTTGGAACCAAAGTGATTTTCTCGGCGAGTTAAGCATTTTGAGTAATTTGCCAGTTGGTTTCAGAGCGGCTTGCATCAAAATTAACTATTATTTGCCGAACATTCATTTTGGAACCAAAGTGATTTTCTCGGCGGGTTAAGCATTTTGAGTAATGTGGCGGTTGGTTTCAGAGCGGCTTCCATGAAAATTTACTATTTTTCGACGAACTTTCATTTTGGAACCAAAGTGATTTTCTCGGCGAGTGAAGCATTTTGAGTAATGTGCCCGTTGGTTTCAGAGCGGCTTGCACCAAAATTAACTATTTTTTGCCGAACATTCATTTTGGAACCAAAGTGATTTTCCGGCGAGTTAAGCATTTTGAGTAATATGCCGGTTGGTTTCAGAGCGGCTTGCATCAAAATTAACTATTTTTTGCCAAACTTTCATTTTGGAAACAGAGTGATTGGCTCGGCGAGATAAGCATTTTGAGTAATTTGCCAGTTGGTTTCAGAGCGGCTTCCATGAAAATGTACTATTTGTTGACGAACTTTCATTTTGGAACCAAAGTGATTTTCTCGGCGAGTAAAGCATTTTGAGTAATGTGGCGGTTCGTTTCAGAGCGGCTTCCATGAAAATTTACTATTTTTCGACGAAGTTTCATTTTGGAACCAAAGTGATTTTCTCGGCGAGTTAAGCATTTTGAGTAATATGCCGGTTGGTTTCAGAGCGGCTTGCATCAAAATTAACCATTTTTTGCCAAACATTTATTTTGGAATGAAAGTGATTTTCTCGGCGCGTTAAGCAATTTGAGTAACAGCCATATGGTTTTTTTGCCGAACATTCATTTTGGAACCAAAGTGATTTTCCGGCGAGTTAAGCATTTTGAGTAATATGCCGGTTGGTTTCAGAGCGGCTTGCATCAAAATTAACTATTTTTTGCCAAACTTTCATTTTGGAAACAGAGTGATTGGCTCGGCGAGATAAGCATTTTGAGTAATTTGCCAGTTGGTTTCAGAGCGGCTTCCATGAAAATGTACTATTTGTTGACGAACTTTCATTTTGGAACCAAAGTGATTTTCTCGGCGAGTAAAGCATTTTGAGTAATGTGGCGGTTCGTTTCAGAGCGGCTTCCATGAAAATTTACTATTTTTCGACGAAGTTTCATTTTGGAACCAAAGTGATTTTCTCGGCGAGTTAAGCATTTTGAGTAATATGCCGGTTGGTTTCAGAGCGGCTTGCATCAAAATTAACCATTTTTTGCCAAACATTTATTTTGGAATGAAAGTGATTTTCTCGGCGCGTTAAGCAATTTGAGTAACAGCCATATGGTTTCTGAGCGGCTTGCACCAAAATTAACTATTTTTTGCCGAACATTCATTTTGGAAACAAAGTGATTTTCTCTGCGAGTTATGCATTTTGAGTAATGTGGCGGTTAGTTTCAGAGCTGCTTGCATCAAAATTTACTATTTTTCGACGAACTTTCATTTTGGAACCAAAGTGATTTTCTCGGCGAGTTAAGCATTTTGAGTAATGTGCCGGTTGGTTTCAGAGCGACTTGCATCAAAATTAACTATTTTTTGCCAAACATTCATTTTGGAATGAAAGTGATTTTCTCGGCGCGTTAAGCAATTTGAGTAACAGCCATATGGTTTCTGAGCGGCTTGCACCAAAATTAACTATTTTTTGCCGAACATTCATTTTGGAACCAAAGTGATTTTCTCGGCGAGTTAAGCATTTTGAGTAATTTGCCAGTTGGTTTCAGAGCGGCTTGCATCAAAATTAACTATTATTTGCCGAACATTCATTTTGGAACCAAAGTGATTTTCTCGGCGGGTTAAGCATTTTGAGTAATGTGGCGGTTTGTTTCAGAGCGGCTTCCATGAAAATTTACTATTTTTCGACGAACTTTCATTTTGGAACCAAAGTGATTTTCTCGGCGAGTGAAGCATTTTGAGTAATGTGCCCGTTGGTTTCAGAGCGGCTTGCACCAAAATTAACTATTTTTTGCCGAACATTCATTTTGGAACCAAAGTGATTTTCCGGCGAGTTAAGCATTTTGAGTAATGTGCCGGTTGGTTTCAGAGCGGCTTGCATCAAAATTAACTATTTTTTGCCAAACTTTCATTTTGGAAACAGAGTGATTGGCTCGGCGAGATAAGCATTTTGAGTAATTTGCCAGTTGGTTTCAGAGCGGCTTCCATGAAAATGTACTATTTGTTGACGAACTTTCATTTTGGAACCAAAGTGATTTTCTCGGCGAGTAAAGCATTTTGAGTAATGTGGCGGTTCGTTTCAGAGCGGCTTCCATGAAAATTTACTATTTTTCGACGAAGTTTCATTTTGGAACCAAAGTGATTTTCTCGGCGAGTTAAGCATTTTGAGTAATATGCCGGTTGGTTTCAGAGCGGCTTGCATCAAAATTAACCATTTTTTGCCAAACATTTATTTTGGAATGAAAGTGATTTTCTCGGCGCGTTAAGCAATTTGAGTAACAGCCATATGGTTTCTGAGCGGCTTGCACCAAAATTAACTATTTTTTGCCGAACATTCATTTTGGAAACAAAGTGATTTTCTCGGCGAGTTATGCATTTTGAGTAATGTGGCGGTTAGTTTCAGAGCTGCTTGCATCAAAATTTACTATTTTTCGACGAACTTTCATTTTGGAACCAAAGTGATTTTCTCGGCGAGTTAAGCATTTTGAGTAATGTGCCGGTTGGTTTCAGAGCGACTTGCATCAAAATTAACTATTTTTTGCCAAACATTCATTTTGGAATGAAAGTGATTTTCTCGGCGCGTTAAGCAATTTGAGTAACAGCCATATGGTTTCTGAGCGGCTTGCACCAAAATTAACTATTTTTTGCCGAACATTCATTTTGGAACCAAAGTGATTTTCTCGGCGAGTTAAGCATTTTGAGTAATTTGCCAGTTGGTTTCAGAGCGGCTTGCATCAAAATTAACTATTATTTGCCGAACATTCATTTTGGAACCAAAGTGATTTTCTCGGCGGGTTAAGCATTTTGAGTAATGTTCCGGTTGGTTTCAGAGCGGCTTGCATCAAAATTAACTATTTTTTGCCAAACATTCATTTTGGAACCAAAGTGATTTTCTCGGCGAGTTAAGCATTTTGAGTAATGTGGCGGTTGGTTTCAGAGCGGCTTCCATGAAAATTTACTATTTTTCGACGAACATTCATTTTGAAACCAAAGTGATTTTCTCGGCGGGTTAAGCATTTTGAGTAATGTGCCCGTTGGTTTCAGAGCGGCTTGCATCAAAATTAACTATTTTTTGCCAAACATTCATTTTGGAATGAGAGTGATTTTCTCGGCGCGTTAAGCAATTTGAGTAACAGCCAGATGGTTTCTGAGCGGCTTGCACCAAAATTAACTATTTTTTGCCGAACTTTCATTTTGGAACCAAAGTTATTTTCTCGGCGAGTTAAGCATTTTGAGTAACAGCCAGATGGTTTCAGAGCGGCTTGCATCAAAATTAACTATTTTTCGACGAACTTTCATTTTGGAATGAAAGTGATTTTCTCGGCGAGTTAAGCATTTTGAGTAATGTGTCGGTTGGTTTCAGAGCGGCTTGCACCAAAATTAACTATTTTTTGCCGAACATTCATTTTGGAACCAAAGTGATTTTCCGGCGAGTTAAGCATTTTGAGTAATATGCCGGTTGGTTTCAGAGCGGCTTGCATCAAAATTAACTATTTTTTGCCATACTTTCATTTTGGAAACAGAGTGATTGGCTCGGCGAGATAAGCATTTTGAGTAATTTGCCAGTTGGTTTCAGAGCGGCTTCCATGAAAATGTACTATTTGTTGACGAACTTTCATTTTGGAACCAAAGTGATTTTCTCGGCGAGTAAAGCATTTTGAGTAATGTGGCGGTTCGTTTCAGAGCGGCTTCCATGAAAATTTACTATTTTTCGACGAAGTTTCATTTTGGAACCAAAGTGATTTTCTCGGCGAGTTAAGCATTTTGAGTAATATGCCGGTTGGTTTCAGAGCGGCTTGCATCAAAATTAACCATTTTTTGCCAAACATTTATTTTGGAAACAGAGTGATTGGCTCGGCGAGATAAGCATTTTGAGTAATTTGCCAGTTGGTTTCAGAGCGGCTTGCATCAAAATTAACTATTATTTGCCGAACATTCATTTTGGAACCAAAGTGATTTTCTCGGCGGGTTAAGCATTTTGAGTAATGTGGCGGTTGGTTTCAGAGCGGCTTCCATGAAAATTTACTACTTTTCGACGAACTTTCATTTTGGAACCAAAGTGAATTTCTCGGCGTGTTAAGCATTTTGAGTAACAGCCAGATGGTTTCTGAGCGGCTTGCACCAAAATTAACTATTTTTTTGCCGATCATTCATTTTGGAACCAAAGTGATTTTCTCGGCGAGTTAAGCATTTTGAGTAATATGCCGGTTGGTTTCAGAGCGGCTTGCATCAAAATTAACTATTTTTTGCCAAACTTTCATTTTGGAAACAGAGTGATTGGCTCGGCGAGCTAAGCATTTTGAGTAATTTGCCAGTTGGTTTCAGAGCGGCTTCCATGAAAATGTACTATTTGTTGACGAACTTTCATTTTGGAACCAAAGTGATTTTCTCGGCGAGTGAAGCATTTTGAGTAATGTTCCGGTTGGTTTCAGACCGGCTTGCATCAAAATTAACTATTTTTTGCCAAACATTCATTTTGGAATGAAAGTGATTTTCTCGGCGAGTTAAGCATTTTGAGTAACAGCCAGATGGTTTCAGAGCGGCTTGCATCAAAATTAACTATTTTTTGCCGAACATTCATTTTGGAACCAAAGTTATTTTCTCGGCGAGTTAAGCATTTTGAGTAATGTGTCGGTTGGTTTCAGAGCGGCTTCGATGAAAATTTACTATTTTTCGACGAACTTTCATTTTGGAACCAAAGTGATTTTCTCGGCGAGTTAAGCATTTTGAGTAATGTGGCGGTGGGTTTCAGAGCGGCTTCCATGAAAATTTACTATTTTTCGACGAACTTTCATTTTGGAACCAAAGTGATTTTCTCGGCGAGTGAAGCATTTTGAGTAATGTGCCCGTTGGTTTCAGACCGGCTTGCATCAAAATTAACCATTTTTTGCCAAACATTCATTTTGGAATGAAAGTGATTTTCTCGGCGAGTTAAGCATTTTGAGTAACAGCCAGATGGTTTCAGAGCGGCTTGCATCAAAATTAACTATTTTTCGACGAACTTTCATTTTGGAATGAAAGTGATTTTCTCGGCGAGTTAAGCATTTTGAGTAATGTGTCGGTTGGTTTCAGAGCGGCTTGCACCAAAATTAACTATTTTTTGCCGAACATTCATTTTGGAACCAAAGTGATTTTCCGGCGAGTTAAGCATTTTGAGTAATATGCCGGTTGGTTTCAGAGCGGCTTGCATCAAAATTAACTATTTTTTGCCAAACTTTCATTTTGGAAACAGAGTGATTGGCTCGGCGAGATAAGCATTTTGAGTAATTTGCCAGTTGGTTTCAGAGCGGCTTCCATGAAAATGTACTATTTGTTGACGAACTTTCATTTTGGAACCAAAGTGATTTTCTCGGCGAGTAAAGCATTTTGAGTAATGTGGCGGTTCGTTTCAGAGCGGCTTCCATGAAAATTTACTATTTTTCGACGAAGTTTCATTTTGGAACCAAAGTGATTTTCTCGGCGAGTTAAGCATTTTGAGTAATATGCCGGTTGGTTTCAGAGCGGCTTGCATCAAAATTAACCATTTTTTGCCAAACATTTATTTTGGAAACAGAGTGATTGGCTCGGCGAGATAAGCATTTTGAGTAATTTGCCAGTTGGTTTCAGAGCGGTTTGCATCAAAATTAACTATTATTTGCCGAACATTCATTTTGGAACCAAAGTGATTTTCTCGGCGTGTTAAGCATTTTGAGTAACAGCCAGATGGTTTCTGAGCGGCTTGCACCAAAATTAACTATTTTTTTGCCGATCATTCATTTTGGAACCAAAGTGATTTTCTCGGCGAGTTAAGCATTTTGAGTAATGTGCCGGTTGGTTTCAGAGCGGCTTGCATCAAAATTAACTATTTTTTGCCAAACTTTCATTTTGGAAACAGAGTGATTGGCTCGGCGAGCTAAGCATTTTGAGTAATTTGCCAGTTGGTTTCAGAGCGGCTTCCATGAAAATGTACTATTTGTTGACGAACTTTCATTTTGGAACCAAAGTGATTTTCTCGGCGAGTGAAGCATTTTGAGTAATGTTCCGGTTGGTTTCAGACCGGCTTGCATCAAAATTAACTATTTTTTGCCAAACATTCATTTTGGAATGAAAGTGATTTTCTCGGCGAGTTAAGCATTTTGAGTAACAGCCAGATGGTTTCAGAGCGGCTTGCATCAAAATTAACTATTTTTTGCCGAACATTCATTTTGGAACCAAAGTGATTTTCTCGGCGAGTTAAGCATTTTGAGTAATGTGTCGGTTGGTTTCAGAGCGGCTTCCATGAAAATTTACTATTTTTCGACGAACTTTCATTTTGGAACCAAAGTGATTTTCTCGGCGAGTGAAGCATTTTGAGTAATGTGCCCGTTGGTTTCAGACCGGCTTGCATCAAAATTAACCATTTTTTGCCAAACTTTCATTTTGGAAACAGAGTGATTGGCTCGGCGAGATAAGCATTTTGAGTAATTTGCCAGTTGGTTTCAGAGCGGCTTGCATAAAAATTAACTATTATTTGCCGAACATTCATTTTGGAACCAAAGTGATTTTCTCGGCGGGTTAAGCATTTTGAGTAATGTTCCGGTTGGTTTCAGAGCGGCTTGCATCAAAATAAACTATTTTTTGCCAAACATTCATTTTGGAATAAAAGTGATTTTCTCGGCGAGTTAAGCATTTTGAGTAATATGCCGGTTGGTTTCAGAGCGGCTTGCATCAAAATTAACTATTTTTTGCCAAACTTTCATTTTGGAAACAGAGTGATTGGCTCGGCGAGATAAGCATTTTGAGTAATTTGCCAGTTGGTTTCAGAGCGGCTTGCATAAAAATTAACTATTATTTGCCGAACATTCATTTTGGAACCAAAGTGATTTTCTCGGCGGGTTAAGCATTTTGAGTAATGTTCCGGTTGGTTTCAGAGCGGCTTGCATCAAAATAAACTATTTTTTGCCAAACATTCATTTTGGAATAAAAGTGATTTTCTCGGCGAGTTAAGCATTTTGAGTAATGTGTCGGTTGGTTTCAGAGCGGCTTGCACCAAAATTAACTATTTTTTGCCGAACATTCATTTTAGAACCAAAGTGATTTTCCGGCGAGTTAAGCATTTTGATTAATGTGCCGGTTGGTTTCAGAGCGGCTTGCACCAAAATTAACTATTTTTTGCCGAACATCCATTTTGGAACCAAAGTGATTTTCTCGGCGAGTTAAGCATTTTGAGTAATATGCCGGTTGGTTTCAGAGCGGCTTGCATCAAAATTAACCATTTTTTGCCAAACATTTATTTTGGAATGAAAGTGATTTTCTCGGCGCGTTAAGCAATTTGAGTAATGTGCCCGTTGGTTTCAGAGCGGCTTCCATGAAAGTTTACTATTTTTCGACGAACTTTCATTTTGGAATGAAAGTGATTTTCTCGGCGAGTTAAGCATTTTGAGCAATGTGTCGGTTGGTTTCAGAGCGGCTTGCACCAAAATTAACTATTTTTTGCCGAACATTCATTTTGGAACCAAATTGATTTTCCGGCGAGATAAGCATTTTGAGTAATTTGCCAGTTGGTTTCAGAGCGGCTTGCATAAAAATTAACTATTATTTGCCGAACATTCATTTTGGAACCAAAGTGATTTTCTCGGCGGGTTAAGCATTTTGAGTAATGTTCCGGTTGGTTTCAGAGCGGCTTGCATCAAAATAAACTATTTTTTGCCAAACATTCATTTTGGAATAAAAGTGATTTTCTCGGCGAGTTAAGCATTTTGAGTAATATGCCGGTTGGTTTCAGAGCGGCTTGCATCAAAATTAACTATTTTTTGCCAAACTTTCATTTTGGAAACAGAGTGATTGGCTCGGCGAGATAAGCATTTTGAGTAATTTGCCAGTTGGTTTCAGAGCGGCTTGCATAAAAATTAACTATTATTTGCCGAACATTCATTTTGGAACCAAAGTGATTTTCTCGGCGGGTTAAGCATTTTGAGTAATGTTCCGGTTGGTTTCAGAGCGGCTTGCATCAAAATAAACTATTTTTTGCCAAACATTCATTTTGGAATAAAAGTGATTTTCTCGGCGAGTTAAGCATTTTGAGTAATGTGTCGGTTGGTTTCAGAGCGGCTTGCACCAAAATTAACTATTTTTTGCCGAACATTCATTTTAGAACCAAAGTGATTTTCCGGCGAGTTAAGCATTTTGATTAATGTGCCGGTTGGTTTCAGAGCGGCTTGCACCAAAATTAACTATTTTTTGCCGAACATTCATTTTAGAACCAAAGTGATTTTCCGGCGAGTTAAGCATTTTGATTAATGTGCCGGTTGGTTTCAGAGCGGCTTGCATCAAAATTAACCATTTTTTGCCAAACATTCATCTTGGAATGAAAGTGATTTTCTCGGCGAGTTAAGCATTTTGAGTAATATGGCGGTTGGTTTCAGAGCGGCTTGCACCAAAATTAACTATTTTTTGCCGAACATCCATTTTGGAACCAAAGTGATTTTCTCGGCGAGTTAAGCATTTTGAGTAATATGCCGGTTGGTTTCAGAGCGGCTTGCATCAAAATTAACCATTTTTTGCCAAACATTTATTTTGGAATGAAAGTGATTTTCTCGGCGCGTTAAGCAATTTGAGTAATGTGCCCGTTGGTTTCAGAGCGGCTTCCATGAAAGTTTACTATTTTTCGACGAACTTTCATTTTGGAATGAAAGTGATTTTCTCGGCGAGTTAAGCATTTTGAGCAATGTGTCGGTTGGTTTCAGAGCGGCTTGCACCAAAATTAACTATTTTTTGCCGAACATTCATTTTGGAACCAAAGTGATTTTCCGGCGAGTTAAGCATTTTGAGTAATATGCCGGTTGGTTTCAGAGCGGCTTGCATCAAAATTAACTATTTTTTGCCAAACTTTCATTTTGGAAACAGAGTGATTGGCTCGGCGAGATAAGCATTTTGAGTAATTTGCCAGTTGGTTTCAGAGCGGCTTCCATGAAAATGTACTATTTGTTGACGAACTTTCATTTTGGAACCAAAGTGATTTTCTCGGCGAGTAAAGCATTTTGAGTAATGTGGCGGTTCGTTTCAGAGCGGCTTCCATGAAAATTTACTATTTTTCGACGAAGTTTCATTTTGGAACCAAAGTGATTTTCTCGGCGAGTTAAGCATTTTGAGTAATATGCCGGTTGGTTTCAGAGCGGCTTGCATCAAAATTAACCATTTTTTGCCAAACATTTATTTTGGAATGAAAGTGATTTTCTCGGCGCGTTAAGCAATTTGAGTAATGTGCCCGTTGGTTTCAGAGCGGCTTGCATCAATATTAACCATTTTTTGCCAAATATTCATTTTGGAATGAAAGTGATTTTCTCGGCGAGTTAAGCATTTTGAGTAACAGCCAGATGGTTTCTGAGCGGCTTGCACCAAAATTAACTGTTTTTGTTCCGAACATTCATTTTGGAACCAAAGTGATTTTCTCGGCGAGTTAAGTATTTTGAGTAATATGCCGGTTGGTTTCAGAGCGGCTTGCATCAAAATTAACTATTTTTTGCCAAACTTTCATTTTGGAAACAGAGTGATTGGCTAGGCGAGATAAGCATTTTGAGTAATTTGCCAGTTGGTTTCAGAGCGGCTTGCATAAACATTAACTATTATTTGCCGAACATTCATTTTGGAACCAAAGTGATTTTCTCGGCGGGTTAAGAATTTTGAGTAATGTTCCGGTTGGTTTCAGAGCGGCTTGCATCAAAATTAACTATTTTTTGCCAAACATTCATTTTGGAATACAAGTGATTTTCTCGGCGAGTTAAGCATTTTGAGTAATGTGTCGGTTGGTTTCAGAGCGGCTTGCATCAAAATTAACCATTTTTTGCCAAACATTTATTTTGGAAACAGAGTGATTGGCTCGGCGAGATAAGCATTTTGAGTAATTTGCCAGTTGGTTTCAGAGCGGCTTGCATCAAAATTAACTATTATTTGCCGAACATTCATTTTGGAACCAAAGTGATTTTCTCGGCGGGTTAAGCATTTTGAGTAATGTTCCGGTTGGTTTCAGAGCGGCTTGCATCAAAATTAACTATTTTTTGCCGAACATTCATTTTGGAACCAAAGTGATTTTCTCGGCGAGTTAAGCATTTTGAGTAATGTGGCGGTTGGTTTCAGAGCGGCTTCCATGAAAATTTATTACTTTTCGACGAACTTTCATTTTGGAACCAAAGTGAACTTCTCGGCGTGTTAAGCATTTTGAGTAACAGCCAGATGGTTTCTGAGCGGCTTGCACCAAAATTAACTATTTTTTTGCCGATCATTCATTTTGGAACCAAAGTGATTTTCTCGGCGAGTTAAGCATTTTGAGTAATATGCCGGTTGGTTTCAGAGCGGCTTGCATCAAAATTAACTATTTTTTGCCAAACTTTCATTTTGGAAACAGAGTGATTGGCTCGGCGAGATAAGCATTTTGAGTAATTTGCCAGTTGGTTTCAGAGCGGCTTCCATGAAAATGTACTATTTGTTGACGAACTTTCATTTTGGAACCAAAGTGATTTTCTCGGCGAGTGAAGCATTTTGAGTAATGTTCCGGTTGGTTTCAGAGCGGCTTGCATCAAAATTAACTATTTTTTGCCAAACATTCATTTTGGAATGAAAGTGATTTTCTCGGCGAGTTAAGCATTTTGAGTAACAGCCAGATGGTTTCAGAGCGGCTTGCATCAAAATTAACTATTTTTTGCCGAACATTCATTTTGGAACCAAAGTGATTTTCTCGGCGAGTTAAGCATTTTGAGTAATGTGGCGGTGGGTTTCAGAGCGGCTTCCATGAAAATTTACTATTTTTCGACGAACTTTCATTTTGGAACCAAAGTGATTTTCTCGGCGAGTGAAGCATTTTGAGTAATGTGCCCGTTGGTTTCAGACCGGCTTGCATCAAAATTAACCATTTTTTGCCAAACATTCATTTTGGAATGAAAGTGATTTTCTCGGCGAGTTAAGCATTTTGAGTAACAGCCAGATGGTTTCAGAGCGGCTTGCATCAAAATTAACTATTTTTTGCCGAACATTCATTTTGGAACCAAAGTGATTTTCTCGGCGAGTTAAGCATTTTGAGTAATATGCCGGTTGGTTTCAGAGCGGCTTGCATCAAAATTAACCATTTTTTGCCAAACATTCATTTTGGAATGAAAGTGATTTTCTCGGCGAGTTAAGCATTTTGAGTAACAGCCAGATGGTTTCAGAGCGGCTTGCATCAAAATTAACTATTTTTTGCCGAACATTCATTTTGGAACCAAAGTGATTTTCTCGGCGAGTTAAGCATTTTGAGTAATGTGGCGGTTGGTTTCAGAGCGGCTTCCATGAAAATTTACTACTTTTCGACGAACTTTCATTTTGGAACCAAAGTGAATTTCTCGGCGTGTTAAGCAGTTTGAGTAACAGCCAGATGGTTTCTGAGCGGCTTGCACCAAAATTAACTATTTTTTTGCCGATCATTCATTTTGGAACCAAAGTGATTTTCTCGGCGAGTTAAGCATTTTGAGTAATATGCCGGTTGGTTTCAGAGCGGCTTGCATCAAAATTAACTATTTTTTGCCAAACTTTCATTTTGGAAACAGAGTGATTGGCTCGGCGAGATAAGCATTTTGAGTAATTTGCCAGTTGGTTTCAGAGCGGCTTCCATGAAAATGTACTATTTGTTGACGAACTTTCATTTTGGAACCAAAGTGATTTTCTCGGCGAGTGAAGCATTTTGAGTAATGTTCCGGTTGGTTTCAGAGCGGCTTGCATCAAAATTAACTATTTTTTGCCAAACATTCATTTTGGAATGAAAGTGATTTTCTCGGCGAGTTAAGCATTTTGAGTAATGTGGCGGTGGGTTTCAGAGCGGCTTCCATGAAAATTTACTATTTTTCGACGAACTTTCATTTTGGAACCAAAGTGATTTTCTCGGCGAGTGAAGCATTTTGAGTAATGTGCCCGTTGGTTTCAGACCGGCTTGCATCAAAATTAACCATTTTTTGCCAAACATTCATTTTGGAATGAAAGTGATTTTCTCGGCGAGTTAAGCATTTTGAGTAACAGCCAGATGGTTTCAGAGCGGCTTGCATCAAAATTAACTATTTTTTGCCGAACATTCATTTTGGAACCAAAGTGATTTTCTCGGCGAGTTAAGTATTTTGAGTAATATGCCGGTTGGTTTCAGAGCGGCTTGCATCAAAATTAACTATTTTTTGCCAAACTTTCATTTTGGAAACAGAGTGATTGGCTAGGCGAGATAAGCATTTTGAGTAATTTGCCAGTTGGTTTCAGAGCGGCTTGCATAAACATTAACTATTATTTGCCGAACATTCATTTTGGAACCAAAGTGATTTTCTCGGCGGGTTAAGAATTTTGAGTAATGTTCCGGTTGGTTTCAGAGCGGCTTGCATCAAAATTAACTATTTTTTGCCAAACATTCATTTTGGAATACAAGTGATTTTCTCGGCGAGTTAAGCATTTTGAGTAATGTGTCGGTTGGTTTCAGAGCGGCTTGCATCAAAATTAACCATTTTTTGCCAAACATTTATTTTGGAAACAGAGTGATTGGCTCGGCGAGATAAGCATTTTGAGTAATTTGCCAGTTGGTTTCAGAGCGGCTTGCATCAAAATTAACTATTTTTTGCCGAACATTCATTTTGGAACCAAAGTGATTTTCTCGGCGAGTTAAGCATTTTGAGTAATATGCCGGTTGGTTTCAGAGCGGCTTGCATCAAAATTAACCATTTTTTGCCAAACATTTATTTTGGAATGAAAGTGATTTTCTCTGCGCGTTAAGCAATTTGAGTAACAGCCATATGGTTTCTGAGCGGCTTGCACCAAAATTAACTATTTTTTGCCGAACATTCATTTTGGAACCAAAGTGATTTTCCGGCGAGTTAAGCATTTTGAGTGATATGCCGGTTGGTTTCAGAGCGGCTTGCATCAAAATTAACTATTTTTTGCCAAACTTTCATTTTGGAAACAGAGTGATTGGCTCGGCGAGATAAGCATTTTGAGTAATTTGCCAGTTGGTTTCAGAGCGGCTTCCATGAAAATGTACTATTTGTTGACGAACTTTCATTTTGGAACCAAAGTGATTTTCTCGGCGAGTAAAGCATTTTGAGTAATGTGGCGGTTCGTTTCAGAGCGGCTTCCATGAAAATTTACTATTTTTCGACGAAGTTTCATTTTGGAACCAAAGTGATTTTCTCGGCGAGTTAAGCATTTTGAGTAATATGCCGGTTGGTTTCAGAGCGGCTTGCATCAAAATTAACCATTTTTTGCCAAACATTTATTTTGGAATGAAAGTGATTTTCTCGGCGCGTTAAGCAATTTGAGTAACAGCCATATGGTTTCTGAGCGGCTTGCACCAAAATTAACTATTTTTTGCCGAACATTCATTTTGGAAACAAAGTGATTTTCTCGGCGAGTTATGCATTTTGAGTAATGTGGCGGTTAGTTTCAGAGCGGCTTGCATCAAAATTTACTATTTTTCGACGAACTCTCATTTTGGAACCAAAGTGATTTTCTCGGCGAGTTAAGCATTTTGAGTAATGTGCCGGTTGGTTTCAGAGCGGCTTGCATCAAAATTAACTATTTTTTGCCAAACATTCATTTTGGAATGAAAGTGATTTTCTCGGCGCGTTAAGCAATTTGAGTAACAGCCATATGGTTTCTGAGCGGCTTGCACCAAAATTAACTATTTTTTGCCGAACATTCATTTTGGAACCAAAGTGATTTTCCCGGTTGGTTTCAGAGCGGTTTGCATCAAAATTAATTAATTTTAGCCGAACATTCATTTTGGAACCAAAGTGATTATCTCGGAGAGTTAAGCATTTTTAGTAATGTGCAGGTTGGTTTCAGAGCGGCTTGCATCAAAATTAACAATTTTTTGCCGAACATTCATTTTGGAACCAAAGTGATTTTCCCGGCGAGTTAAGCATTTTGAGTAATGTGCAGGTTTGTTTCAGAGCGGCTTGCATCAAAATTAACAATTTTTTGCCGAACATTCATTTTGGGAAAAAAGTGATTTTCTCGGCGAGTTGAGCATTTTGAGTAATTTGCCAGTTGGTTTCAGAACGGCTTGCATCAAAATTAACTATTTTTTGCACAACATTCATTTGGGAACCAAAGTGATTACCTCGGGGACTTACGCATTTTGAGTAATGTACAGGTTTGTTTCAGAGAGGCTTGCATCAAAATTAACTATTTTTTGCGGAACATTCATTTCGGAATAAAGTGATTTCCTCCCCGAGTTAAGCATTTTGAGTAATTTGCCAGTTGGTTTCAGAGCGGCTTGCATCAAAATTAACTTTTTTTTGCGCAACATTCATTTTGGAAAAAACGTGATTTTCTCGGCGAGTTAAGCATTTTGAGTAATGTGCCGATTGGTTTCAGAGCGGCTTGCATCAAAATTAACAATTTTTGGCCGAACATTCAGTTCAAGAAACAGTGATTTCCACGGCGAGTTAAGCATTTTGAGTAATTTGCCAGTTGGTTTCAGAGCGGCTTGCATTACAATTAACAATTTTTTGCACAACATTCATTTTGGAACCAAAGTGATTTTCTCGGCGAATTACGCATTTTGAGTAATGTGCAGGTTGGTTTCAGAGCGGCTTGCATCAAAATTAACTATTTTTTGCACAACATTCATTTTGGAACCAATGTGATTATCTCGGGGAGTTATGCATTTTGAGTAATGTGCAGGTGGGTTTCAGAGCGGCTTGCATCAAAATGTAATATCTTTTGCCGAACATTCATTTTGGGAAAAAAGTGATTCTCTCGGAGTGTTAAGCATTTTGAGTAATGTGAAGGTTGGTTTCAGAGCGGCTTGCATCAAAATTAATTAATTTTTGCCGAACATTCATTTTGGGAAAAAAGTGATTTTCTCTGCGAGTTAAACATTTTGAGTAATGTACCGGTTGGTTTCAGAGCGGCTTGCATCAAGATTAATTAATTTTTGCCGAACATTCATTTTGGAACCAAAGTGATTATCTCGGAGAGTTAAGCATTTTGAGTAATGAGCAGGTTGATTTCAGAGCGGCTTGCATCAAATTTAACAATTTTTTGCCGAACATTCATTTTGGAAAAAAAGTGATTTTCTCGGCGAGTTGAGCATTTTGAGTAATTTGCCAGTTGGTTTCAGAACGGCTTGCATCAAAATTAACTATTTTTTGCCGAACATTCATTTTGGAACCAAAGTGATTTTCCGGCGAGTTAAGCATTTTGAGTAATATGCCGGTTGGTTTCAGAGCGGCTTGCATCAAAATTAACTATTTTTTGCCAAACTTTCATTTTGGAAACAGAGTGATTGGCTCGGCGAGATAAGCATTTTGAGTAATTTGCCAGTTGGTTTCAGAGCGGCTTCCATGAAAATGTACTATTTGTTGACGAACTTTCATTTTGGAACCAAAGTGATTTTCTCGGCGAGTAAAGCATTTTGAGTAATGTGGCGGTTCGTTTCAGAGCGGCTTCCATGAAAATTTACTATTTTTCGACGAAGTTTCATTTTGGAACCAAAGTGATTTTCTCGGCGAGGTAAGCATTTTGAGTAATATGCCGGTTGGTTTCAGAGCGGCTTGCATCAAAATTAACCATTTTTTGCCAAACATTTATTTTGGAATGAAAGTGATTTTCTCGGCGCGTTAAGCAATTTGAGTAATGTGCCCGTTGGTTTCAGAGCGGCTTGCATCAATATTAACCATTTTTTGCCAAATATTCATTTTGGAATGAAAGTGATTTTCTCGGCGAGTTATGCATTTTGAGTAACAGCCAGATGGTTTCTGAGCGGCTTGCACCAAAATTAACTGTTTTTGTTCCGAACATTCATTTTGGAACCAAAGTGATTTTCTCGGCGAGTTAAGCATTTTGAGTAATATGCCGGTTGGTTTCAGAGCGGCTTGCATCAAAATTAACTATTTTTTGCCAAACTTTCATTTTGGAAACAGAGTGATTGGCTCGGCGAGATAAGCATTTTGAGTAATTTGCCAGTTGGTTTCAGAGCGGCTTCCATGAAAATGTACTATTTGTTGACGAACTTTCATTTTGGAACCAAAGTGATTTTCTCGGCGAGTGAAGCATTTTGAGTAATGTTCCGGTTGGTTTCAGAGCGGCTTGCATCAAAATTAACTATTTTTTGCCAAACATTCATTTTGGAATGAAAGTGATTTTCTCGGCGAGTTAAGCATTTTGAGTAACAGCCAGATGGTTTCAGAGCGGCTTGCATCAATATTAACTATTTTTTGCCGAACATTCATTTTGGAACCAAAGTGATTTTCTCGGCGAGTTAAGCATTTTGAGTAATGTGGCGGTGGGTTTCAGAGCGGCTTCCATGAAAATTTAGTATTTTTCGACGAACTTTCATTTTGGAACCAAAGTGATTTTCTCGGCGAGTGAAGCATTTTGAGTAATGTGCCCGTTGGTTTCAGACCGGCTTGCATCAAAATTAACCATTTTTTGCCAAACATTCATTTTGGAATGAAAGTGATTTTCTCGGCGAGTTAAGCATTTTGAGTAACAGCCAGATGGTTTCAGAGCGGCTTGCATCAAAATTAACTATTTTTTGCCGAACATTCATTTTGGAACCAAAGTGATTTTCTCGGCGAGTTAAGCATTTTGAGTAATATGCCGGTTGGTTTCAGAGCGGCTTGCATCAAAATTAACCATTTTTTGCCAAACATTTATTTTGGAATGAAAGTGATTTTCTCTGCGCGTTAAGCAATTTGAGTAACAGCCATATGGTTTCTGAGCGGCTGGCACCAAAATTAACTATTTTTTGCCGAACATTCATTTTGGAACCAAAGTGATTTTCTCGGCGAGTTAAGCATTTTGAGTAATGTGGCGGTTGGTTTCAGAGCGGCTTCCATGAAAGTTTACTATTTTTCGACGAACCTTCATTTTGGAATGAAAGTGATTTTCTCGGCGAGTTAAGCATTTTGAGTAATGTGTCGGTTGGTTTCAGAGCGGCTTGCACCAAAATTAACTATTTTTTGCCGAACATTCATTTTGGAACCAAAGTGATTTTCCGGCGAGTTAAGCATTTTGAGTGATATGCCGGTTGGTTTCAGAGCGGCTTGCATCAAAATTAACTATTTTTTGCCAAACTTTCATTTTGGAAACAGAGTGATTGGCTCGGCGAGATAAGCATTTTGAGTAATTTGCCAGTTGGTTTCAGAGCGGCTTCCATGAAAATGTACTATTTGTTGACGAACTTTCATTTTGGAACCAAAGTGATTTTCTCGGCGAGTAAAGCATTTTGAGTAATGTGGCGGTTCGTTTCAGAGCGGCTTCCATGAAAATTTACTATTTTTCGACGAAGTTTCATTTTGGAAACAAAGTGATTTTCTCGGCGAGTTAAGCATTTTGAGTAATATGCCGGTTGGTTTCAGAGCGGCTTGCATCAAAATTAACCATTTTTTGCCAAACATTTATTTTGGAATGAAAGTGATTTTCTCGGCGCGTTAAGCAATTTGAGTAACAGCCATATGGTTTCTGAGCGGCTTGCACCAAAATTAACTGTTTTTGTTCCGAACATTCATTTTGGAACCAAAGTGATTTTCTCGGCGAGTTAAGCATTTTGAGTAATATGCCGGTTGGTTTCAGAGCGGCTTGCATCAAAATTAACTATTTTTTGCCAAACTTTCATTTTGGAAACAGAGTGATTGGCTCGGCGAGATAAGCATTTTGAGTAATTTGCCAGTTGGTTTCAGAGCGGCTTCCATGAAAATGTACTATTTGTTGACGAACTTTCATTTTGGAACCAAAGTGATTTTCTCGGCGAGTGAAGCAGTTTGAGTAATGTTCCGGTTGGTTTCAGAGCGGCTTGCATCAAAATTAACTATTTTTTGCCAAACATTCATTTTGGAATGAAAGTGATTTTCTCGGCGAGTTAAGCATTTTGAGTAACAGCCAGATGGTTTCAGAGCGGCTTGCATCAAAATTAACTATTTTTTGCCGAACATTCATTTTGGAACCAAAGTGATTTTCTCGGCGAGTTAAGCATTTTGAGTAATGTGGCGGTGGGTTTCAGAGCGGCTTCCATGAAAATTTACTATTTTTCGACGAACTTTCATTTTGGAACCAAAGTGATTTTCTCGGCGAGTGAAGCATTTTGAGTAATGTGCCCGTTGGTTTCAGACCGGCTTGCATCAAAATTAACCATTTTTTGCCAAACATTCATTTTGGAATGAAAGTGATTTTTTCGGCGAGTTAAGCATTTTGAGTAACAGCCAGATGGTTTCAGAGCGGCTTGCATCAAAATTAACTATTTTTTGCCGAACATTCATTTTGGAACCAAAGCGATTTTCTCGGCGAGTTAAGCATTTTGAGTAATATGCCGGTTGGTTTCAGAGCGGCTTGCATCAAAATTAACCATTTTTTGCCAAACATTCATTTTGGAATGAAAGTGATTTTCTCGGCGAGTTAAGCATTTTGAGTAACAGCCAGATGGTTTCAGAGCGGCTTGCATCAAAATTAACTATTTTTTGCCGAACATTCATTTTGGAACCAAAGTGATTTTCTCGGCGAGTTAAGCATTTTGAGTAATGTGGCGGTTGGTTTCAGAGCGGCTTCCATGAAAATTTACTACTTTTCGACGAACTTTCATTTTGGAACCAAAGTGAATTTCTCGGCGTGTTAAGCATTTTGAGTAACAGCCAGATGGTTTCTGAGCGGCTTGCACCAAAATTAACTATTTTTTTGCCGATCATTCATTTTGGAACTAAAGTGATTTTCTCGGCGAGTTAAGCATTTTGAGTAATATGCCGGTTGGTTTCAGAGCGGCTTGCATCAAAATTAACTATTTTTTGCCAAACTTTCATTTTGGAAACAGAGTGATTGGCTCGGCGAGATAAGCATTTTGAGTAATTTGCCAGTTGGTTTCAGAGCGGCTTCCATGAAAATGTACTATTTGTTGACGAACTTTCATTTTGGAACCAAAGTGATTTTCTCGGCGAGTGAAGCATTTTGAGTAATGTTCCGGTTGGTTTCAGAGCGGCTTGCATCAAAATTAACTATTTTTTGCCAAACATTCATTTTGGAATGAAAGTGATTTTCTCGGCGAGTTAAGCATTTTGAGTAACAGCCAGATGGTTTCAGAGCGGCTTGCATCAATATTAACTATTTTTTGCCGAACATTCATTTTGGAACCAAAGTGATTTTCTCGGCGAGTTAAGCATTTTGAGTAATGTGGCGGTGGGTTTCAGAGCGGCTTCCATGAAAATTTAGTATTTTTCGACGAACTTTCATTTTGGAACCAAAGTGATTTTCTCGGCGAGTGAAGCATTTTGAGTAATGTGCCCGTTGGTTTCAGACCGGCTTGCATCAAAATTAACCATTTTTTGCCAAACATTCATTTTGGAATGAAAGTGATTTTCTCGGCGAGTTAAGCATTTTGAGTAACAGCCAGATGGTTTCAGAGCGGCTTGCATCAAAATTAACTATTTTTTGCCGAACATTCATTTTGGAACCAAAGTGATTTTCTCGGCGAGTTAAGCATTTTGAGTAATATGCCGGTTGGTTTCAGAGCGGCTTGCATCAAAATTAACCATTTTTTGCCAAACATTTATTTTGGAATGAAAGTGATTTTCTCTGCGCGTTAAGCAATTTGAGTAACAGCCATATGGTTTCTGAGCGGCTTGCACCAAAATTAACTATTTTTTGCCGAACATTCATTTTGGAACCAAAGTGATTTTCTCGGCGAGTTAAGCATTTTGAGTAATGTGGCGGTTGGTTTCAGAGCGGCTTCCATGAAAGTTTACTATTTTTCGACGAACTTTCATTTTGGAATGAAAGTGATTTTCTCGGCGAGTTAAGCATTTTGAGTAATGTGTCGGTTGGTTTCAGAGCGGCTTGCACCAAAATTAACTATTTTTTGCC
The DNA here is from genome assembly GCF_047496885.1 of Scyliorhinus torazame. Lineage (NCBI taxonomy): Eukaryota > Metazoa > Chordata > Chondrichthyes > Carcharhiniformes > Scyliorhinidae > Scyliorhinus > Scyliorhinus torazame. The sequence continues at coordinate 90,802 of NW_027308048.1, read as the reverse complement.
GAACATTCATTTTGGAACCAAAGTGATTTTCCGGCGAGTTAAGCATTTTGAGTGATATGCCGGTTGGTTTCAGAGCGGCTTGCATCAAAATTAACTATTTTTTGCCAAACTTTCATTTTGGAAACAGAGTGATTGGCTCGGCGAGATAAGCATTTTGAGTAATTTGCCAGTTGGTTTCAGAGCGGCTTCCATGAAAATGTACTATTTGTTGACGAACTTTCATTTTGGAACCAAAGTGATTTTCTCGGCGAGTAAAGCATTTTGAGTAATGTGGCGGTTCGTTTCAGAGCGGCTTCCATGAAAATTTACTATTTTTCGACGAAGTTTCATTTTGGAAACAAAGTGATTTTCTCGGCGAGTTAAGCATTTTGAGTAATATGCCGGTTGGTTTCAGAGCGGCTTGCATCAAAATTAACCATTTTTTGCCAAACATTTATTTTGGAATGAAAGTGATTTTCTCGGCGCGTTAAGCAATTTGAGTAACAGCCATATGGTTTCTGAGCGGCTTGCACCAAAATTAACTATTTTTTGCCGAACATTCATTTTGGAAACAAAGTGATTTTCTCGGCGAGTTATGCATTTTGAGTAATGTGGCGGTTAGTTTCAGAGCGGCTTGCATCAAAATTTACTATTTTTCGACGAACTCTCATTTTGGAACCAAAGTGATTTTCTCGGCGAGTTAAGCATTTTGAGTAATGTGCCGGTTGGTTTCAGAGCGGCTTGCATCAAAATTAACTATTTTTTGCCAAACATTCATTTTGGAATGAAAGTGATTTTCTCGGCGCGTTAAGCAATTTGAGTAACAGCCATATGGTTTCTGAGCGGCTTGCACCAAAATTAACTATTTTTTGCCGAACATTCATTTTGGAACCAAAGTGATTTTCCCGGCGAGTTCAGCATTTTGAGTAATGTGCAGGTTGGTTTCAGAGCGGTTTGCATCAAAATTAATTAATTTTTGCCGAACATTCATTTTGGAACCAAAGTGATTATCTCGGAGAGTTAAGCATTTTTAGTAATGTGCAGGTTGGTTTCAGAGCGGCTTGCATCAAAATTAACAATTTTTTGCCGAACATTCATTTTGGAACCAAAGTGATTTTCCCGGCGAGTTAAGCATTTTGAGTAATGTGCAGGTTGGTTTCAGAGCGGCTTGCATCAAAATTAACAATTTTTTGCCGAACATTCATTTTGGGAAAAAAGTGATTTTCTCGGCGAGTTGAGCATTTTGAGTAATTTGCCAGTTGGTTTCAGAACGGCTTGCATCAAAATTAACTATTTTTTGCACAACATTCATTTTGGAACCAAAGTGATTACCTCGGGGACTTACGCATTTTGAGTAATGTACAGGTTTGTTTCAGAGAGGCTTGCATCAAAATTAACTATTTTTTGCGGAACATTCATTTCGGAATAAAGTGATTTCCTCCCCGAGTTAAGCATTTTGAGTAATTTGCCAGTTGGTTTCAGAGCGGCTTGCATCAAAATTAACTTTTTTTTGCGCAACATTCATTTTGGAAAAAACGTGATTTTCTCGGCGAGTTAAGCATTTTGAGTAATGTGCCGATTGGTTTCAGAGCGGCTTGCATCAAAATTAACAATTTTTGGCCGAACATTCAGTTCAAGAAACAGTGATTTCCACGGCGAGTTAAGCATTTTGAGTAATTTGCCAGTTGGTTTCAGAGCGGCTTGCATTACAATTAACAATTTTTTGCACAACATTCATTTTGGAACCAAAGTGATTTTCTCGGCGAGTTACGCATTTTGAGTAATGTGCAGGTTGGTTTCAGAGCGGCTTGCATCAAAATTAACTATTTTTTGCACAACATTCATTTTGGAACCAATGTGATTATCTCGGGGAGTTATGCATTTTGAGTAATGTGCAGGTGGGTTTCAGAGCGGCTTGCATCAAAATGTAATATCTTTTGCCGAACATTCATTTTGGGAAAAAAGTGATTCTCTCGGAGTGTTAAGCATTTTGAGTAATGTGAAGGTTGGTTTCAGAGCGGCTTGCATCAAAATTAATTAATTTTTGCCGAACATTCATTTTGGGAAAAAAGTGATTTTCTCTGCGAGTTAAACATTTTGAGTAATGTACCGGTTGGTTTCAGAGCGGCTTGCATCAAGATTAATTAATTTTTGCCGAACATTCATTTTGGAACCAAAGTGATTATCTCGGAGAGTTAAGCATTTTGAGTAATGAGCAGGTTGATTTCAGAGCGGCTTGCATCAAATTTAACAATTTTTTGCCGAACATTCATTTTGGAAAAAAAGTGATTTTCTCGGCGAGTTGAGCATTTTGAGTAATTTGCCAGTTGGTTTCAGAACGGCTTGCATCAAAATTAACTATTTTTTGCACAACATTCATTTTAGAACCAAAGTGATTTTCTCGGCGAGTTACGCATTTTGAGGAATGTGCAGGTGGGTTTCAGAGCGGCTTGCATCAAAATTAAATATCTTTTGCCGAACTTTCATTTTGGAACCAAAGTGATTTTCTCGGCGAGTTAAGCATTTTGAGTAATGTGCCTGTTGATTTCAGAGCGGCTTGCATCAAAATTAACTATTTTTTGCCGAACTTTCATTTTGGGAAAAAAGTAATTTTCTCGGCGAGTTGACCATTTTGAGTAATGGGCAGGTGGTTTCAGAGAGGCTTGCATCAAAAGTAACTATTTTTTGCACAACATTTATTTTGGAACCAAAGTGATTATCTCGGAGTGTTAAGCATTTTGAGGAATGTGAAGGTTGGTTTCAGAGCGGCTTCCATCAAAATTTTTGCCGAACATTGATTTTGGAACCAAAGTGATTATCTCGGACAGTTAAGCATTTGTAGTAATGTGCAGGTTGGTTTCAGAGCGGCTTGCATCAAAATTAACAATTTTTTGCCGAACATTCATTTTGGAACCAAAGTGATTTTCCCGGCGAGTTAAGCATTTTGAGTAATGTGCAGGTTGGTTTCAGAGCGGCTTGCATCAAAATTAACTATTTTTTGCACAACATTCATTTTGGAACCAAAGTGATTTTCTCAGCGAGTTCAACATTTTGAGAAATGTACCGGTTGGTTTCAGAGCGGCTTGCATCAAAATTAAGTATTTTTTGCGCAACATTCATTTTGGAACCAAAGTGATTATCTCGGAGTGTTCAGCATTTTGAGTAATGTGAAGGTTGGTTTCAGAGCGGCTTCCATCAAAATTTTTGCCGAACATTCATTTTGGAACCAAAGTGATTATCTAGGAGAGTTAAGCATTTGTAGTAATGTGCAGGTTGGTTTCAGAGCGGCTTGCATCAAAATTAAATATTTTTTGCGGAACATTCATTTCGGAATAAAGTGATTTCCTCCCCGAGTTAAGCATTTTGAGTAATTTGCCAGTTGGTTTCACAGCGGCTTGCATCAAAATTAACTATTTTTTGCGCAACATTCATTTTGGAAAAAAAGTGATTTTCTCGGCGAGTTAAGCATTTTGAGTAATGTGCCAGTTGGTTTAAGAGCTGCTTGCTTCAAAATTAATTAATTTTTGCCGAACACTCATTTTGGAAAAAAAGTGATTTTCTCGGCGAGTTAAGCATTTTGAGTAATGTGCCGATTGGTTTCAGAGCGGCTTGCATCAAAATTAACAATTTTTGGCCGAACATTCAGTTCAGGAAACAGTGATTTCCACGGCGAGTTAAGCATTTTGAGTAATTTGCCAGTTGGTTTCAGAGCGGCTTGCATTACAATTAACAATTTTTTGCACAACATTCATTTTGGAACCAAAGTGATTTTCTCGGCGAGTTACGCATTTTGAGTAATGTGCAGGTTGGTTTCAGAGCGGCTTCCATCAAAATTAAATATTTTTTGCCGAACATTCATTTTGGAACCAAAGTGATTTTCCCGGCGAGTTAAGCATTTTGAGTAATGTGCAGGTTGGTTTCAGAGCGGCTTGCATCAAAAGTAACTATTTTTTGCACAACATTTATTTTGGAACCAAAGTGATTATCTCGGAGTGTTAAGCATTTTGAGGAATGTGAAGGTTGGTTTCAGAGCGGCTTCCATCAAAATTTTTGCCGAACATTGATTTTGGAACCAAAGTGATTATCTCGGACAGTTAAGCATTTGTAGTAATGTGCAGGTTGGTTTCAGAGCGGCTTGCATCAAAATTAACAATTTTTTGCCGAACATTCATTTTGGAACCAAAGTGATTTTCCCGGCGAGTTAAGCATTTTGAGTAATGTGCAGGTTGGTTTCAGATCGGCTTGCATCAAAATTAACTATTTTTTGCACAACATTCATTTTGGAACCAAAGTGATTTTCTCAGCGAGTTCAACATTTTGAGAAATGTACCGGTTGGTTTCAGAGCGGCTTGCATCAAAATTAACAATTTTTGGCCGAACATTCAGTTCAAGAAACAGTGATTTCCACGGCGAGTTAAGCATTTTGAGTAATTTGCCAGTTGGTTTCAGAGCGGCTTGCATTACAATTAACAATTTTTTGCACAACATTCATTTTGGAACCAAAGTGATTTTCTCGGCGAGTTACGCATTTTGAGTAATGTGCAGGTTGGTTTCAGAGCGGCTTGCATCAAAATTAACTATTTTTTGCACAACATTCATTTTGGAACCAATGTGATTATCTCGGGGAGTTATGCATTTTGAGTAATGTGCAGGTGGGTTTCAGAGCGGCTTGCATCAAAATGTAATATCTTTTGCCGAACATTCATTTTGGGAAAAAAGTGATTCTCTCGGAGTGTTAAGCATTTTGAGTAATGTGAAGGTTGGTTTCAGAGCGGCTTGCATCAAAATTAATTAATTTTTGCCGAACATTCATTTTGGGAAAAAAGTGATTTTCTCTGCGAGTTAAACATTTTGAGTAATGTACCGGTTGGTTTCAGAGCGGCTTGCATCAAGATTAATTAATTTTTGCCGAACATTCATTTTGGAACCAAAGTGATTATCTCGGAGAGTTAAGCATTTTGAGTAATGAGCAGGTTGATTTCAGAGCGGCTTGCATCAAATTTAACAATTTTTTGCCGAACATTCATTTTGGAAAAAAAGTGATTTTCTCGGCGAGTTGAGCATTTTGAGTAATTTGCCAGTTGGTTTTTGAACGGCTTGCATCAAAATTAACTATTTTTTGCACAACATTCATTTTAGAACCAAAGTGATTTTCTCGGCGAGTTACGCATTTTGAGGAATGTGCAGGTGGGTTTCAGAGCGGCTTGCATCAAAATTAAATATCTTTTGCCGAACTTTCATTTTGGAACCAAAGTGATTTTCTCGGCGAGTTAAGCATTTTGAGTAATGTGCCTGTTGATTTCAGAGCGGCTTGCATCAAAATTAACTATTTTTTGCCGAACTTTCATTTTGGGAAAAAAGTAATTTTCTCGGCGAGTTGACCATTTTGACTAATGGGCAGGTGGTTTCAGAGAGGCTTGCATCAAAAGTAACTATTTTTTGCACAACATTTATTTTGGAACCAAAGTGATTATCTCGGAGTGTTAAGCATTTTGAGGAATGTGAAGGTTGGTTTCAGAGCGGCTTCCATCAAAATTTTTGCCGAACATTGATTTTGGAACCAAAGTGATTATCTCGGACAGTTAAGCATTTGTAGTAATGTGCAGGTTGGTTTCAGAGCGGCTTGCATCAAAATTAACAATTTTTTGCCGAACATTCATTTTGGAACCAAAGTGATTTTCCCGGCGAGTTAAGCATTTTGAGTAATGTGCAGGTTGGTTTCAGAGCGGCTTGCATCAAAATTAACTATTTTTTGCACAACATTCATTTTGGAACCAAAGTGATTTTCTCAGCGAGTTCAACATTTTGAGAAATGTACCGGTTGGTTTCAGAGCGGCTTGCATCAAAATTAAGTATTTTTTGCGCAACATTCATTTTGGAACCAAAGTGATTATCTCGGAGTGTTCAGCATTTTGAGTAATGTGAAGGTTGGTTTCAGAGCGGCTTCCATCAAAATTTTTGCCGAACATTCATTTTGGAACCAAAGTGATTATCTCGGAGAGTTAAGCATTTGTAGTAATGTGCAGGTTGGTTTCAGAGCGGCTTGCATCAAAATTAAATATTTTTTGCGGAACATTCATTTCGGAATAAAGTGATTTCCTCCCCGAGTTAAGCATTTTGAGTAATTTGCCAGTTGGTTTCACAGCGGCTTGCATCAAAATTAACTATTTTTTGCGCAACATTCATTTTGGAAAAAAAGTGATTTTCTCGGCGAGTTAAGCATTTTGAGTAATGTGCCAGTTGGTTTAAGAGCTGCTTGCTTCAAAATTAATTAATTTTTGCCGAACACTCATTTTGGAAAAAAAGTGATTTTCTCGGCGAGTTAAGCATTTTGAGTAATGTGCCGATTGGTTTCAGAGCGGCTTGCATCAAAATTAACAATTTTTGGCCGAACATTCAGTTCAGGAAACAGTGATTTCCACGGCGAGTTAAGCATTTTGAGTAATTTGCCAGTTGGTTTCAGAGCGGCTTGCATTACAATTAACAATTTTTTGCACAACATTCATTTTGGAACCAAAGTGATTTTCTCGGCGAGTTACGCATTTTGAGTAATGTGCAGGTTGGTTTCAGAGCGGCTTCCATCAAAATTAAATATTTTTTGCCGAACATTCATTTTGGAACCAAAGTGATTTTCCCGGCGAGTTAAGCATTTTGAGTAATGTGCAGGTTGGTTTCAGAGCGGCTTGCATCAAAAGTAACTATTTTTTGCACAACATTTATTTTGGAACCAAAGTGATTATCTCGGAGTGTTAAGCATTTTGAGGAATGTGAAGGTTGGTTTCAGAGCGGCTTCCATCAAAATTTTTGCCGAACATTGATTTTGGAACCAAAGTGATTATCTCGGACAGTTAAGCATTTGTAGTAATGTGCAGGTTGGTTTCAGAGCGGCTTGCATCAAAATTAACAATTTTTTGCCGAACATTCATTTTGGAACCAAAGTGATTTTCCCGGCGAGTTAAGCATTTTGAGTAATGTGCAGGTTGGTTTCAGAGCGGCTTGCATCAAAATTAACTATTTTTTGCACAACATTCATTTTGGAACCAAAGTGATTTTCTCAGCGAGTTCAACATTTTGAGAAATGTACCGGTTGGTTTCAGAGCGGCTTGCATCAAAATTAACTATTTTTTGCGCAACATTCATTTTGGAACCAAAGTGATTATCTCGGACAGTTAAGCATTTGTAGTAATGTGCAGGTTGGTTTCAGAGCGGCTTGCATAAAAATTAACTATCTTTTGCCGAACATTCATTTTGGGAAAAAAGTGATTTTCTCGGCGAGTTGAGCATTTTGAGTAATGGGCAGCTTGGTTTCAGAGAGGCTTGCATCAAAATTAAGTATTTTTTGCACAACATTCATTTTGGAACCAAAGTGATTATCTCGGAGTGTTCAGCATTTTGAGTAATGTGCAGGTTGGTTTCAGAGCGGCTTGCATCAAAATTAACTATTTTTTGCACAACATTCATTTTGGAACCAAGGTGATTATCTCGGAGAGTTAAGCATTTTGAGTAATGTGCAGGTTGGTTTCAGAGCGGCTTGCGTCAAAATTAACAATTTTTTGCCGAACATTCATTTTGGAACCAAAGTGATTTTCTCGGCGAGTTGAGCATTTTGAGTAATTTGCCAGTTGGTTTCAGAACGGCTTGCATCAAAATTAACTATTTTTTGCACAACATTCATTTTGGAACCAAAGTGATTACCTCGGGGACTTACGCATTTTCAGTAATGTACAGGTTTGTTTCAGAGAGGCTTGCATCAAAATTAACTATTTTTTGCGCAACATTCATTTTGGAAAAAAAGTGATTTTCTCGGCGAGTTAAGCATTTTGAGTAATGTGCCAGTTGTTTTAAGAGCTGCTTGCTTCAAAATTAATTAATTTTTGCCGAACACTCATTTTGGAAAAAAAGTGATTTTCTCTGCGAGTTAAACATTTTGAGTAATGTACCGGTTGGTTTCAGAGCGGCTTGCATCAAGATTAATTAATTTTTGCCGAACATTCATTTTGGAAAAAAAGTGATTTTCTCGGCGAGTTAAGCATTTTGAGTAATGTGCCAGTTGGCATCAGAGCGGCTTGCATCAAAATTAATTAATTTTTGTGGCAACTTCATTTTGGAACCAAAGTGATTATCTCGGCGAGTGAAGCATTTTTAGTAATGTTTCAGAGTAGTAATTGGTTTCAGAGCGGCTTGCATCAAAATTAATTAATTTTTGCCGAACATTCATTTTGGGAAAAAAGTGATTTTCTCGGCGAGTTAAACATTTTGAGTAAAGGACCGGTTGGTTTCAGAGCGGCTTCCATCAAAATATTTGCCGAACATTCATTTTGGAACCAAAGTGATTATCTCGGAGAGTTAAGCATTTGTAGTAATGTGCAGGTTGGTTTCAGAGCGGGCTGCATCAAAATTAACAATTTTTTGCCGAACATTCATTTTGGAACCAAAGTGATTTTCCCGGCGAGTTCAGCATTTTGAGTAATGTGCAGGTTGGTTTCAGAGCGGTTTGCATCCAAATTAATTAATTTTTGCCGAACATTCATTTTGGAACCAAAGTGATTATCTCGGAGAGTTAAGCATTTTTAGTAATGTGCAGGTTGGTTTCAGAGCGGCTTGCATCAAAATTAACTATTTTTTGTACAACATTCATTTTGGAACCAAAGTGATTATCTCGGAGTGTTAAGCATTTTGAGTAATGTGAAGGTTGGTTTCAGAGCGGCTTCCATCAAAATTTTTGCCGAACATTCATTTTGGAACCAAAGAGATTATCTCGGAGAGTTAAGCATTTGTAGTAATGTGCAGGTTGGTTTCAGAGCGGCTTGCATCAAAATTAAATATTTTTTGCCGAACATTCATTTTGGAACCAAAGTGATTTTCCCGGCGAGTTAAGCATTTTGAGTAATGTGCAGGTTGGTTTCAGAGCGGCTTGCATCAAAATTAACAATTTTTTGCCGAACATTCATTTTGGGAAAAAAGTGATTTTCTCGGCGAGTTGAGCATTTTGAGTAATTTGCCAGTTGGTTTCAGAACGGCTTGCATCAAAATTAACTATTTTTTGCACAGCATTCATTTTGGAACCAAAGTGATTACCTCGGGGACTTACGCATTTTGAGTAATGGACAGGTTTGTTTCAGAGAGGCTTGCATCAAAATTAACTATTTTTTGCGGAGCATTCATTTCGGAATAAAGTGATTTCCTCCCCGAGTTAAGCATTTTGAGTAATTTGCCAGTTGGTTTCAGAGCGGATTGCATCAAAATTAACTATTTTTTGCGCAACATTCATTTTGGAAAAAAAGTGATTTTCCCGGCGAGTTAAGCATTTTGAGTAATGTGCAGGTTGGTTTAGAGCGGCTTGCATCAAAATTAACTATTTTTTGCACAACATTCATTTTGGAACCAAAGTGATTATCTCGGAGAGTTAAGCATTTTGAGTAATGTGCAGGTTGATTTCAGAGCGGCTTGCATCAAATTTAACAATTTTTTGCCGAACATTCATTTTGGAAAAAAAGTGATTTTCTCGGCGAGTTGAGCATTTTGAGTAATTTGCCAGTTGGTTTCAGAACGGCTTGCATCAAAATTAACTATTTTTTGCACAACATTCATTTTGGAACCAAAGTGATTTTCTCGGCGAGTTAAGCATTTTGAGTAATGTGCCGATTGGTTTCAGAGCGGCTTGCATCAAAATTAACAATTTTTGGCCGAACATTCAGTTCAGGAAACAGTGATTTCCACGGCGAGTTAAGCATTTTGAGTAATTTGCCAGTTGGTTTCAGAGCGGCTTGCAATACAATTAACAATTTTTTGCACAACATTCATTTTGGAACCAAAGTGATTTTCTCGGCGAGTTACGCATTTTGAGTAATGTGCAGGTTGGTTTCAGAGCGGCTTCCATCAAAATTAAATAATTTTTGCCGAACATTCATTTTGGAACCAAAGTGATTTTCCCGGCGAGTTAAGCATTTTGAGTAATGTGCAGGTTGGTTTCAGAGCGGCTTGCATCAAAAGTAACTATTTTTTGCACAACATTTATTTTGGAACCAAAGTGATTATCTCGGAGTGTTAAGCATTTTGAGGAATGTGAAGGTTGGTTTCAGAGCGGCTTCCATCAAAATTTTTGCCGAACATTGATTTTGGAACCAAAGTGATTATCTCGGACAGTTAAGCATTTGTAGTAATGTGCAGGTTGATTTCAGAGCGGCTTGCATCAAATTTAACAATTTTTTGCCGAACATTCATTTTGGAAAAAAAGTGATTTTCTCGGCGAGTTGAGCATTTTGAGTAATTTGCCAGTTGGTTTCAGAACGGCTTGCATCAAAATTAACTATTTTTTGCACAACATTCATTTTAGAACCAAAGTGATTTTCTCGGCGAGTTACGCATTTTGAGGAATGTGCAGGTGGGTTTCAGAGCGGCTTGCATCAAAATTAAATATCTTTTGCCGAACTTTCATTTTGGAACCAAAGTGATTTTCTCGGCGAGTTAAGCATTTTGAGTAATGTGCCTGTTGATTTCAGAGCGGCTTGCATCAAAATTAACTATTTTTTGCCGAACTTTCATTTTGGGAAAAAAGTAATTTTCTCGGCGAGTTGACCATTTTGAGTAATGGGCAGGTGGTTTCAGAGAGGCTTGCATCAAAAGTAACTATTTTTTGCACAACATTTATTTTGGAACCAAAGTGATTATCTCGGAGTGTTAAGCATTTTGAGGAATGTGAAGGTTGGTTTCAGAGCGGCTTCCATCAAAATTTTTGCCGAACATTGATTTTGGAACCAAAGTGATTATCTCGGACAGTTAAGCATTTGTAGTAATGTGCAGGTTGGTTTCAGAGCGGCTTGCATCAAAATTAACAATTTTTTGCCGAACATTCATTTTGGAACCAAAGTGATTTTCCCGGCGAGTTAAGCATTTTGAGTAATGTGCAGGTTGGTTTCAGAGCGGCTTGCATCAAAATTAACTATTTTTTGCACAACATTCATTTTGGAACCAAAGTGATTTTCTCAGCGAGTTCAACATTTTGAGAAATGTACCGGTTGGTTTCAGAGCGGCTTGCATCAAAATTAAGTATTTTTTGCGCAACATTCATTTTGGAACCAAAGTGATTATCTCGGAGTGTTCAGCATTTTGAGTAATGTGAAGGTTGGTTTCAGAGCGGCTTCCATCAAAATTTTTGCCGAACATTCATTTTGGAACCAAAGTGATTATCTCGGAGAGTTAAGCATTTGTAGTAATGTGCAGGTTGGTTTCAGAGCGGCTTGCATCAAAATTAAATATTTTTTGCGGAACATTCATTTCGGAATAAAGTGATTTCCTCCCCGAGTTAAGCATTTTGAGTAATTTGCCGGTTGGTTTCACAGCGGCTTGCATCAAAATTAACTATTTTTTGCGCAACATACATTTTGGAAAAAAAGTGATTTTCTCGGCGAGTTAAGCATTTTGAGTAATGTGCCAGTTGGTTTAAGAGCTGCTTGCTTCAAAATTAATTAATTTTTGCCGAACACTCATTTTGGAAAAAAAGTGATTTTCTCGGCGAGTTAAGCATTTTGAGTAATGTGCCGATTGGTTTCAGAGCGGCTTGCATCAAAATTAACAATTTTTGGCCGAACATTCAGTTCAGGAAACAGTGATTTCCACGGCGAGTTAAGCATTTTGAGTAATTTGCCAGTTGGTTTCAGAGCGGCTTGCATTACAATTAACAATTTTTTGCACAACATTCATTTTGGAACCAAAGTGATTATCTCGGAGTAAAGGTTGAGTAAAGGTTGGTTTCAGAGCGGCTTGCATCAAAAGTAACTATTTTTTGCACAACATTTATTTTGGAACCAAAGTGATTATCTCGGAGTGTTAAGCATTTTGAGGAATGTGAAGGTTGGTTTCAGAGCGGCTTCCATCAAAATTTTTGCCGAACATTGATTTTGGAACCAAAGTGATTATCTCGGACAGTTAAGCATTTGTAGTAATGTGCAGGTTGGTTTCAGAGCGGCTTGCATCAAAATTAACAATTTTTTGCCGAACATTCATTTTGGAACCAAAGTGATTTTCCCGGCGAGTTAAGCATTTTGAGTAATGTGCAGGTTGGTTTCAGAGCGGCTTGCATCAAAATTAACTATTTTTTGCACAACATTCATTTTGGAACCAAAGTGATTTTCTCAGCGAGTTCAACATTTTGAGAAATGTACCGGTTGGTTTCAGAGCGGCTTGCATCAAAATTAACTATTTTTTGCGCAACATTCATTTTGGAACCAAAGTGATTATCTCGGACAGTTAAGCATTTGTAGTAATGTGCAGGTTGGTTTCAGAGCGGCTTGCATAAAAATTAACTATCTTTTGCCGAACATTCATTTTGGGAAAAAAGTGATTTTCTCGGCGAGTTGAGCATTTTGAGTAATGGGCAGCTTGGTTTCAGAGAGGCTTGCATCAAAATTAAGTATTTTTTACACAACATTCATTTTGGAACCAAAGTGATTATCTCGGAGTGTTCAGCATTTTGAGTAATGTGCAGGTTGGTTTCAGAGCGGCTTGCATCAAAATTAACTATTTTTTGCACAACATTCATTTTGGAACCAAGGTGATTATCTCGGAGAGTTAAGCATTTTGAGTAATGTGCAGGTGGGTTTCAGAGCGGCTTGCATCAAAATTTAATATATTTTGCCGAACATTCATTTTGGGAAAAAAGTGATTCTCTCGGAGAGTTTAGCATTTGTAGTAATGTGCAGGTTGGTTTCAGAGCGGCTTGCGTCAAAATTAACAATTTTTTGCCGAACATTCATTTTGGAACCAAAGTGATTTTCTCGGCGAGTTGAGCATTTTGAGTAATTTGCCAGTTGGTTTCAGAACGGCTTGCATCAAAATTAACTATTTTTTGCACAACATTCATTTTGGAACCAAAGTGATTACCACGGGGACTTACGCATTTTCAGTAATGTACAGGTTTGTTTCAGAGAGGCTTGCATCAAAATTAACTATTTTTTGCGCAACATTCATTTTGGAAAAAAAGTGATTTTCTCGGCGAGTTAAGCATTTTGAGTAATGTGCCAGTTGTTTTAAGAGCTGCTTGCTTCAAAATTAATTAATTTTTGCCGAACACTCATTTTGGAAAAAAAGTGATTTTCTCTGCGAGTTAAACATTTTGAGTAATGTACCGGTTGGTTTCAGAGCGGCTTGCATCAAGATTAATTAATTTTTGCCGAACATTCATTTTGGAAAAAAAGTGATTTTCTCGGCGAGTTAAGCATTTTGAGTAATGTGCCAGTTGGCATCAGAGCGGCTTGCATCAAAATTAATTAATTTTTGTGGCAACTTCATTTTGGAACCAAAGTGATTATCTCGGCGAGTGAAGCATTTTTAGTAATGTTTCAGAGTAGTAATTGGTTTCAGAGCGGCTTGCATCAAAATTAATTAATTTTTGCCGAACATTCATTTTGGGAAAAAAGTGATTTTCTCGGCGAGTTAAACATTTTGAGTAAAGGACCGGTTGGTTTCAGAGCGGCTTCCATCAAAATATTTGCCGAACATTCATTTTGGAACCAAAGTGATTATCTCGGAGAGTTAAGCATTTGTAGTAATGTGCAGGTTGGTTTCAGAGCGGGCTGCATCAAAATTAACAATTTTTTGCCGAACATTCATTTTGGAACCAAAGTGATTTTCCCGGCGAGTTCAGCATTTTGAGTAATGTGCAGGTTGGTTTCAGAGCGGTTTGCATCCAAATTAATTAATTTTTGCCGAACATTCATTTTGGAACCAAAGTGATTATCTCGGAGAGTTAAGCATTTTTAGTAATGTGCAGGTTGGTTTCAGAGCGGCTTGCATCAAAATTAACTATTTTTTGTACAACATTCATTTTGGAACCAAAGTGATTATCTCGGAGTGTTAAGCATTTTGAGTAATGTGAAGGTTGGTTTCAGAGCGGCTTCCATCAAAATTTTTGCCGAACATTCATTTTGGAACCAAAGAGATTATCTCGGAGAGTTAAGCATTTGTAGTAATGTGCAGGTTGGTTTCAGAGCGGCTTGCATCAAAATTAAATATTTTTTGCCGAACATTCATTTTGGAACCAAAGTGATTTTCCCGGCGAGTTAAGCATTTTGAGTAATGTGCAGGTTGGTTTCAGAGCGGCTTGCATCAAAATTAACAATTTTTTGCCGAACATTCATTTTGGGAAAAAAGTGATTTTCTCGGCGAGTTGAGCATTTTGAGTAATTTGCCAGTTGGTTTCAGAACGGCTTGCATCAAAATTAACTATTTTTTGCACAACATTCATTTTGGAACCAAAGTGATTACCTCGGGGACTTACGCATTTTGAGTAATGGACAGGTTTGTTTCAGAGAGGCTTGCATCAAAATTAACTATTTTTTGCGGAGCATTCATTTCGGAATAAAGTGATTTCCTCCCCGAGTTAAGCATTTTGAGTAATTTGCCAGTTGGTTTCAGAGCGGATTGCATCAAAATTAACTATTTTTTGCGCAACATTCATTTTGGAAAAAAAGTGATTTTCCCGGCGAGTTAAGCATTTTGAGTAATGTGCAGGTTGGTTTAGAGCGGCTTGCATCAAAATTAACTATTTTTTGCACAACATTCATTTTGGAACCAAAGTGATTATCTCGGAGAGTTAAGCATTTTGAGTAATGTGCAGGTTGATTTCAGAGCGGCTTGCATCAAATTTAACAATTTTTTGCCGAACATTCATTTTGGAAAAAAAGTGATTTTCTCGGCGAGTTGAGCATTTTGAGTAATTTGCCAGTTGGTTTCAGAACGGCTTGCATCAAAATTAACTATTTTTTGCACAACATTCATTTTGGAACCAAAGTGATTTTCTCGGCGAGTTAAGCATTTTGAGTAATGTGCCGATTGGTTTCAGAGCGGCTTGCATCAAAATTAACAATTTTTGGCCGAACATTCAGTTCAGGAAACAGTGATTTCCACGGCGAGTTAAGCATTTTGAGTAATTTGCCAGTTGGTTTCAGAGCGGCTTGCAATACAATTAACAATTTTTTGCACAACATTCATTTTGGAACCAAAGTGATTTTCTCGGCGAGTTACGCATTTTGAGTAATGTGCAGGTTGGTTTCAGAGCGGCTTCCATCAAAATTAAATAATTTTTGCCGAACATTCATTTTGGAACCAAAGTGATTTTCCCGGCGAGTTAAGCATTTTGAGTAATGTGCAGGTTGGTTTCAGAGCGGCTTGCATCAAAAGTAACTATTTTTTGCACAACATTTATTTTGGAACCAAAGTGATTATCTCGGAGTGTTAAGCATTTTGAGGAATGTGAAGGTTGGTTTCAGAGCGGCTTCCATCAAAATTTTTGCCGAACATTGATTTTGGAACCAAAGTGATTATCTCGGACAGTTATGCATTTGTAGTAATGTGCAGGTTGGTTTCAGAGCGGCTTGCATCAAAATTAACAATTTTTTGCCGAACATTCATTTTGGAACCAAAGTGATTTTCCCGGCGAGTTAAGCATTTTGAGTAATGTGCAGGTTGGTTTCAGAGCGGCTTGCATCAAAATTAACTATTTTTTGCACAACATTCATTTTGGAACCAAAGTGATTTTCTCAGCGAGTTCAACATTTTGAGAAATGTACCGGTTGGTTTCAGAGCGGCTTGCATCAAAATTAACTATTTTTTGCGCAACATTCATTTTGGAACCAAAGTGATTATCTCGGACAGTTAAGCATTTGTAGTAATGTGCAGGTTGGTTTCAGAGCGGCTTGCATAAAAATTAACTATCTTTTGCCGAACATTCATTTTGGGAAAAAAGTGATTTTCTCGGCGAGTTGAGCATTTTGAGTAATGGGCAGCTTGGTTTCAGAGAGGCTTGCATCAAAATTAAGTATTTTTTGCACAACATTCATTTTGGAACCAAAGTGATTATCTCGGAGTGTTCAGCATTTTGAGTAATGTGCAGGTTGGTTTCAGAGCGGCTTGCATCAAAATTAACTATTTTTTGCACAACATTCATTTTGGAACCAAGGTGATTATCTCGGAGAGTTAAGCATTTTGAGTAATGTGCAGGTTGATTTCAGAGCGGCTTGCATCAAAATTAACAATTTTTTGCCGAACATTCATTTTGGGAAAAAAGTGATTTCCTCCCCGAGTTAAGCATTTTGAGTAATTTGCCAGTTGGTTTCAGAGCGGCTTGCATCAAAATTAACTATTTTTTGCGCAACATTCATTTTGGAAAAAAAGTGATTTTCTCGGCGAGTTAAGCATTTTGAGTAATGTGCCAGTTGGTTTAAGAGCTGCTTGCTTCAAAATTAATTAATTTTTGCCGAACACTCATTTTGGAAAAAAAGTGATTTTCTCGGCGAGTTAAGCATTTTGAGTAATGTGCCGATTGGTTTCAGAGCGGCTTGCATCAAAATTAACAATTTTTGGCCGAACATTCAGTTCAAGAAACAGTGATTTCCACGGCGAGTTAAGCATTTTGAGTAATTTGCCAGTTGGTTTCAGAGCGGCTTGCATTACAATTAACTATTTTTTGCACAACATTGATTTTGGAACCTAAGTGATTATCTCGGGGAGTTACGCACTTTGAGCAATGTGCAGGTTGGTTTCAGAACAGCATGCATCAAAATTAACTATTTTTTGCCGAACATTCATTTTTGAACCAAAGTGATTTTCTCGGCGAGTTACGCATTTTGAGTAATGTGCAGGTTGGTTTCAGAGCGGCTTGCATCAAAATTAACTATTTTTTGCACAACATTCTTTTTGGAACCAATGTGATTATCTCGGGGAGTTATGCATTTTGAGTAATGTGCAGGTGGGTTTCAGAGCGGCTTGCATCAAAATTTAATATATTTTGCCGAACATTCATTTTGGGAAAAAAGTGATTCTCTCGGAGAGTTAAGCATTTGTAGTAATGTGCAGGTTGGTTTCAGAGCGGCTTGCGTCAAAATTAACAATTTTGAGTAATGTGCCAGTTGTTTTAAGAGCTGCTTGCTTCAAAATTAATTAATATTTGCCGAACACTCATTTTGGAAAAAAAGTGATTTTCTCTGCGAGTTAAACATTTTGTGTAATGTGCCTGTTGATTTCAGAGGGGCTTGCATCAAAATTAACTATTTTTTGCCGAACTTTCATTTTGGGAAAAAAGTGATTTTCTCGGCGAGTTAAGCATTTTGAGTAATGTGCCGATTGGTTTCAGAGCGGCTTGCATCAAAATTAACAATTTTTGGCCGAACATTCAGTTCAGGAAACAGTGATTTCCACGGCGAGTTAAGCATTTTGAGTAATTTGCCAGTTGGTTTCAGAGCGGCTTGCAATACAATTAACAATTTTTTGCACAACATTCATTTTGGAACCAAAGTGATTTTCTCGGCGAGTTACGCATTTTGAGTAATGTGCAGGTTGGTTTCAGAGCGGCTTCCATCAAAATTAAATAATTTTTGCCGAACATTCATTTTGGAACCAAAGTGATTTTCCCGGCGAGTTAAGCATTTTGAGTAATGTGCAGGTTGGTTTCAGAGCGGCTTGCATCAAAAGTAACTATTTTTTGCACAACATTTATTTTGGAACCAAAGTGATTATCTCGGAGTGTTAAGCATTTTGAGGAATGTGAAGGTTGGTTTCAGAGCGGCTTCCATCAAAATTTTTGCCGAACATTGATTTTGGAACCAAAGTGATTATCTCGGACAGTTAAGCATTTGTAGTAATGTGCAGGTTGATTTCAGAGCGGCTTGCATCAAATTTAACAATTTTTTGCCGAACATTCATTTTGGAAAAAAAGTGATTTTCTCGGCGAGTTGAGCATTTTGAGTAATTTGCCAGTTGGTTTCAGAACGGCTTGCATCAAAATTAACTATTTTTTGCACAACATTCATTTTAGAACCAAAGTGATTTTCTCGGCGAGTTACGCATTTTGAGGAATGTGCAGGTGGGTTTCAGAGCGGCTTGCATCAAAATTAAATATCTTTTGCCGAACTTTCATTTTGGAACCAAAGTGATTTTCTCGGCGAGTTAAGCATTTTGAGTAATGTGCCTGTTGATTTCAGAGCGGCTTGCATCAAAATTAACTATTTTTTGCCGAACTTTCATTTTGGGAAAAAAGTAATTTTCTCGGCGAGTTGACCATTTTGAGTAATGGGCAGGTGGTTTCAGAGAGGCTTGCATCAAAAGTAACTATTTTTTGCACAACATTTATTTTGGAACCAAAGTGATTATCTCGGAGTGTTAAGCATTTTGAGGAATGTGAAGGTTGGTTTCAGAGCGGCTTCCATCAAAATTTTTGCCGAACATTGATTTTGGAACCAAAGTGATTATCTCGGACAGTTAAGCATTTGTAGTAATGTGCAGGTTGGTTTCAGAGCGGCTTGCATCAAAATTAACAATTTTTTGCCGAACATTCATTTTGGAACCAAAGTGATTTTCCCGGCGAGTTAAGCATTTTGAGTAATGTGCAGGTTGGTTTCAGAGCGGCTTGCATCAAAATTAACTATTTTTTGCACAACATTCATTTTGGAACCAAAGTGATTTTCTCAGCGAGTTCAACATTTTGAGAAATGTACCGGTTGGTTTCAGAGCGGCTTGCATCAAAATTAACTATTTTTTGCACAACATTCATTTTGGAACCAAAGTGATTACCTCGGGGACTTACGCATTTTGAGTAATGGACAGGTTTGTTTCAGAGAGGCTTGCATCAAAATTAACTATTTTTTGCGGAGCATTCATTTCGGAATAAAGTGATTTCCTCCCCGAGTTAAGCATTTTGAGTAATTTGCCAGTTGGTTTCAGAGCGGATTGCATCAAAATTAACTATTTTTTGCGCAACATTCATTTTGGAAAAAAAGTGATTTTCCCGGCGAGTTAAGCATTTTGAGTAATGTGCAGGTTGGTTTAGAGCGGCTTGCATCAAAATTAACTATTTTTTGCACAACATTCATTTTGGAACCAAAGTGATTATCTCGGAGAGTTAAGCATTTTGAGTAATGTGCAGGTTGATTTCAGAGCGGCTTGCATCAAATTTAACAATTTTTTGCCGAACATTCATTTTGGAAAAAAAGTGATTTTCTCGGCGAGTTGAGCATTTTGAGTAATTTGCCAGTTGGTTTCAGAACGGCTTGCATCAAAATTAACTATTTTTTGCACAACATTCATTTTGGAACCAAAGTGATTTTCTCGGCGAGTTAAGCATTTTGAGTAATGTGCCGATTGGTTTCAGAGCGGCTTGCATCAAAATTAACAATTTTTGGCCGAACATTCAGTTCAGGAAACAGTGATTTCCACGGCGAGTTAAGCATTTTGAGTAATTTGCCAGTTGGTTTCAGAGCGGCTTGCAATACAATTAACAATTTTTTGCACAACATTCATTTTGGAACCAAAGTGATTTTCTCGGCGAGTTACGCATTTTGAGTAATGTGCAGGTTGGTTTCAGAGCGGCTTCCATCAAAATTAAATAATTTTTGCCGAACATTCATTTTGGAACCAAAGTGATTTTCCCGGCGAGTTAAGCATTTTGAGTAATGTGCAGGTTGGTTTCAGAGCGGCTTGCATCAAAAGTAACTATTTTTTGCACAACATTTATTTTGGAACCAAAGTGATTATCTCGGAGTGTTAAGCATTTTGAGGAATGTGAAGGTTGGTTTCAGAGCGGCTTCCATCAAAATTTTTGCCGAACATTGATTTTGGAACCAAAGTGATTATCTCGGACAGTTATGCATTTGTAGTAATGTGCAGGTTGGTTTCAGAGCGGCTTGCATCAAAATTAACAATTTTTTGCCGAACATTCATTTTGGAACCAAAGTGATTTTCCCGGCGAGTTAAGCATTTTGAGTAATGTGCAGGTTGGTTTCAGAGCGGCTTGCATCAAAATTAACTATTTTTTGCACAACATTCATTTTGGAACCAAAGTGATTTTCTCAGCGAGTTCAACATTTTGAGAAATGTACCGGTTGGTTTCAGAGCGGCTTGCATCAAAATTAACTATTTTTTGCGCAACATTCATTTTGGAACCAAAGTGATTATCTCGGACAGTTAAGCATTTGTAGTAATGTGCAGGTTGGTTTCAGAGCGGCTTGCATAAAAATTAACTATCTTTTGCCGAACATTCATTTTGGGAAAAAAGTGATTTTCTCGGCGAGTTGAGCATTTTGAGTAATGGGCAGCTTGGTTTCAGAGAGGCTTGCATCAAAATTAAGTATTTTTTGCACAACATTCATTTTGGAACCAAAGTGATTATCTCGGAGTGTTCAGCATTTTGAGTAATGTGCAGGTTGGTTTCAGAGCGGCTTGCATCAAAATTAACTATTTTTTGCACAACATTCATTTTGGAACCAAGGTGATTATCTCGGAGAGTTAAGCATTTTGAGTAATGTGCAGGTTGATTTCAGAGCGGCTTGCATCAAAATTAACAATTTTTTGCCGAACATTCATTTTGGGAAAAAAGTGATTTCCTCCCCGAGTTAAGCATTTTGAGTAATTTGCCAGTTGGTTTCAGAGCGGCTTGCATCAAAATTAACTATTTTTTGCGCAACATTCATTTTGGAAAAAAAGTGATTTTCTCGGCGAGTTAAGCATTTTGAGTAATGTGCCAGTTGGTTTAAGAGCTGCTTGCTTCAAAATTAATTAATTTTTGCCGAACACTCATTTTGGAAAAAAAGTGATTTTCTCGGCGAGTTAAGCATTTTGAGTAATGTGCCGATTGGTTTCAGAGCGGCTTGCATCAAAATTAACAATTTTTGGCCGAACATTCAGTTCAAGAAACAGTGATTTCCACGGCGAGTTAAGCATTTTGAGTAATTTGCCAGTTGGTTTCAGAGCGGCTTGCATTACAATTAACTATTTTTTGCACAACATTGATTTTGGAACCTAAGTGATTATCTCGGGGAGTTACGCACTTTGAGCAATGTGCAGGTTGGTTTCAGAACAGCATGCATCAAAATTAACTATTTTTTGCCGAACATTCATTTTTGAACCAAAGTGATTTTCTCGGCGAGTTACGCATTTTGAGTAATGTGCAGGTTGGTTTCAGAGCGGCTTGCATCAAAATTAACTATTTTTTGCACAACATTCTTTTTGGAACCAATGTGATTATCTCGGGGAGTTATGCATTTTGAGTAATGTGCAGGTGGGTTTCAGAGCGGCTTGCATCAAAATTTAATATATTTTGCCGAACATTCATTTTGGGAAAAAAGTGATTCTCTCGGAGAGTTAAGCATTTGTAGTAATGTGCAGGTTGGTTTCAGAGCGGCTTGCGTCAAAATTAACAATTTTGAGTAATGTGCCAGTTGTTTTAAGAGCTGCTTGCTTCAAAATTAATTAATATTTGCCGAACACTCATTTTGGAAAAAAAGTGATTTTCTCTGCGAGTTAAACATTTTGTGTAATGTGCCTGTTGATTTCAGAGGGGCTTGCATCAAAATTAACTATTTTTTGCCGAACTTTCATTTTGGGAAAAAAGTGATTTTCTCGGCGAGTTAAGCATTTTGAGTAATGTGCCGATTGGTTTCAGAGCGGCTTGCATCAAAATTAACAATTTTTGGCCGAACATTCAGTTCAGGAAACAGTGATTTCCACGGCGAGTTAAGCATTTTGAGTAATTTGCCAGTTGGTTTCAGAGCGGCTTGCAATACAATTAACAATTTTTTGCACAACATTCATTTTGGAACCAAAGTGATTTTCTCGGCGAGTTACGCATTTTGAGTAATGTGCAGGTTGGTTTCAGAGCGGCTTCCATCAAAATTAAATAATTTTTGCCGAACATTCATTTTGGAACCAAAGTGATTTTCCCGGCGAGTTAAGCATTTTGAGTAATGTGCAGGTTGGTTTCAGAGCGGCTTGCATCAAAAGTAACTATTTTTTGCACAACATTTATTTTGGAACCAAAGTGATTATCTCGGAGTGTTAAGCATTTTGAGGAATGTGAAGGTTGGTTTCAGAGCGGCTTCCATCAAAATTTTTGCCGAACATTGATTTTGGAACCAAAGTGATTATCTCGGACAGTTAAGCATTTGTAGTAATGTGCAGGTTGATTTCAGAGCGGCTTGCATCAAATTTAACAATTTTTTGCCGAACATTCATTTTGGAAAAAAAGTGATTTTCTCGGCGAGTTGAGCATTTTGAGTAATTTGCCAGTTGGTTTCAGAACGGCTTGCATCAAAATTAACTATTTTTTGCACAACATTCATTTTAGAACCAAAGTGATTTTCTCGGCGAGTTACGCATTTTGAGGAATGTGCAGGTGGGTTTCAGAGCGGCTTGCATCAAAATTAAATATCTTTTGCCGAACTTTCATTTTGGAACCAAAGTGATTTTCTCGGCGAGTTAAGCATTTTGAGTAATGTGCCTGTTGATTTCAGAGCGGCTTGCATCAAAATTAACTATTTTTTGCCGAACTTTCATTTTGGGAAAAAAGTAATTTTCTCGGCGAGTTGACCATTTTGAGTAATGGGCAGGTGGTTTCAGAGAGGCTTGCATCAAAAGTAACTATTTTTTGCACAACATTTATTTTGGAACCAAAGTGATTATCTCGGAGTGTTAAGCATTTTGAGGAATGTGAAGGTTGGTTTCAGAGCGGCTTCCATCAAAATTTTTGCCGAACATTGATTTTGGAACCAAAGTGATTATCTCGGACAGTTAAGCATTTGTAGTAATGTGCAGGTTGGTTTCAGAGCGGCTTGCATCAAAATTAACAATTTTTTGCCGAACATTCATTTTGGAACCAAAGTGATTTTCCCGGCGAGTTAAGCATTTTGAGTAATGTGCAGGTTGGTTTCAGAGCGGCTTGCATCAAAATTAACTATTTTTTGCACAACATTCATTTTGGAACCAAAGTGATTTTCTCAGCGAGTTCAACATTTTGAGAAATGTACCGGTTGGTTTCAGAGCGGCTTGCATCAAAATTAAGTATTTTTTGCGCAACATTCATTTTGGAACCAAAGTGATTATCTCGGAGTGTTCAGCATTTTGAGTAATGTGAAGGTTGGTTTCAGAGCGGCTTCCATCAAAATTTTTGCCGAACATTCATTTTGGAACCAAAGTGATTATCTCGGAGAGTTAAGCATTTGTAGTAATGTGCAGGTTGGTTTCAGAGCGGCTTGCATCAAAATTAAATATTTTTTGCGGAACATTCATTTCGGAATAAAGTGATTTCCTCCCCGAGTTAAGCATTTTGAGTAATTTGCCAGTTGGTTTCACAGCGGCTTGCATCAAAATTAACTATTTTTTGCGCAACATACATTTTGGAAAAAAAGTGATTTTCTCGGCGAGTTAAGCATTTTGAGTAATGTGCCAGTTGGTTTAAGAGCTGCTTGCTTCAAAATTAATTAATTTTTGCCGAACACTCATTTTGGAAAAAAAGTGATTTTCTCGGCGAGTTAAGCATTTTGAGTAATGTGCCGATTGGTTTCAGAGCGGCTTGCATCAAAATTAACAATTTTTGGCCGAACATTCAGTTCAGGAAACAGTGATTTCCACGGCGAGTTAAGCATTTTGAGTAATTTGCCAGTTGGTTTCAGAGCGGCTTGCATTACAATTAACAATTTTTTGCACAACATTCATTTTGGAACCAAAGTGATTTTCTCGGCGAGTTACGCATTTTGAGTAATGTGCAGGTTGGTTTCAGAGCGGCTTCCATCAAAATTAAATATTTTTTGCCGAACATTCATTTTGGAACCAAAGTGATTTTCCCGGCGAGTTAAGCATTTTGAGTAATGTGCAGGTTGGTTTCAGAGCGGCTTGCATCAAAAGTAACTATTTTTTGCCGAACATTGATTTTGGAACCAAAGTGATTATCTCGGAGTGTTAAGCATTTTGAGGAATGTGAAGGTTGGTTTCAGAGCGGCTTCCATCAAAATTTTTGCCGAACATTGATTTTGGAACCAAAGTGATTATCTCGGACAGTTAAGCATTTGTAGTAATGTGCAGGTTGGTTTCAGAGCGGCTTGCATCAAAATTAACAATTTTTTGCCGAACATTCATTTTGGAACCAAAGTGATTTTCCCGGCGAGTTAAGCATTTTGAGTAATGTGCAGGTTGGTTTCAGAGCGGCTTGCATCAAAATTAACTATTTTTTGCACAACATTCATTTTGGAACCAAAGTGATTTTCTCAGCGAGTTCAACATTTTGAGAAATGTACCGGTTGGTTTCAGAGCGGCTTGCATCAAAATTAACTATTTTTTGCGCAACATTCATTTTGGAACCAAAGTGATTATCTCGGACAGTTAAGCATTTGTAGTAATGTGCAGGTTGGTTTCAGAGCGGCTTGCATAAAAATTAACTATCTTTTGCCGAACATTCATTTTGGGAAAAAAGTGATTTTCTCGGCGAGTTGAGCATTTTGAGTAATGGGCAGCTTGGTTTCAGAGAGGCTTGCATCAAAATTAAGTATTTTTTACACAACATTCATTTTGGAACCAAAGTGATTATCTCGGAGTGTTCAGCATTTTGAGTAATGTGCAGGTTGGTTTCAGAGCGGCTTGCATCAAAATTAACTATTTTTTGCACAACATTCATTTTGGAACCAAGGTGATTATCTCGGAGAGTTAAGCATTTTGAGTAATGTGCAGGTGGGTTTCAGAGCGGCTTGCATCAAAATTTAATATATTTTGCCGAACATTCATTTTGGGAAAAAAGTGATTCTCTCGGAGAGTTTAGCATTTGTAGTAATGTGCAGGTTGGTTTCAGAGCGGCTTGCGTCAAAATTAACAATTTTTTGCCGAACATTCATTTTGGAACCAAAGTGATTTTCTCGGCGAGTTGAGCATTTTGAGTAATTTGCCAGTTGGTTTCAGAACGGCTTGCATCAAAATTAACTATTTTTTGCACAACATTCATTTTGGAACCAAAGTGATTACCACGGGGACTTACGCATTTTCAGTAATGTACAGGTTTGTTTCAGAGAGGCTTGCATCAAAATTAACTATTTTTTGCGCAACATTCATTTTGGAAAAAAAGTGATTTTCTCGGCGAGTTAAGCATTTTGAGTAATGTGCCAGTTGTTTTAAGAGCTGCTTGCTTCAAAATTAATTAATTTTTGCCGAACACTCATTTTGGAAAAAAAGTGATTTTCTCTGCGAGTTAAACATTTTGAGTAATGTACCGGTTGGTTTCAGAGCGGCTTGCATCAAGATTAATTAATTTTTGCCGAACATTCATTTTGGAAAAAAAGTGATTTTCTCGGCGAGTTAAGCATTTTGAGTAATGTGCCAGTTGGCATCAGAGCGGCTTGCATCAAAATTAATTAATTTTTGTGGCAACTTCATTTTGGAACCAAAGTGATTATCTCGGCGAGTGAAGCATTTTTAGTAATGTTTCAGAGTAGTAATTGGTTTCAGAGCGGCTTGCATCAAAATTAATTAATTTTTGCCGAACATTCATTTTGGGAAAAAAGTGATTTTCTCGGCGAGTTAAACATTTTGAGTAAAGGACCGGTTGGTTTCAGAGCGGCTTCCATCAAAATATTTGCCGAACATTCATTTTGGAACCAAAGTGATTATCTCGGAGAGTTAAGCATTTGTAGTAATGTGCAGGTTGGTTTCAGAGCGGGCTGCATCAAAATTAACAATTTTTTGCCGAACATTCATTTTGGAACCAAAGTGATTTTCCCGGCGAGTTCAGCATTTTGAGTAATGTGCAGGTTGGTTTCAGAGCGGTTTGCATCCAAATTAATTAATTTTTGCCGAACATTCATTTTGGAACCAAAGTGATTATCTCGGAGAGTTAAGCATTTTTAGTAATGTGCAGGTTGGTTTCAGAGCGGCTTGCATCAAAATTAACTATTTTTTGTACAACATTCATTTTGGAACCAAAGTGATTATCTCGGAGTGTTAAGCATTTTGAGTAATGTGAAGGTTGGTTTCAGAGCGGCTTCCATCAAAATTTTTGCCGAACATTCATTTTGGAACCAAAGAGATTATCTCGGAGAGTTAAGCATTTGTAGTAATGTGCAGGTTGGTTTCAGAGCGGCTTGCATCAAAATTAAATATTTTTTGCCGAACATTCATTTTGGAACCAAAGTGATTTTCCCGGCGAGTTAAGCATTTTGAGTAATGTGCAGGTTGGTTTCAGAGCGGCTTGCATCAAAATTAACAATTTTTTGCCGAACATTCATTTTGGGAAAAAAGTGATTTTCTCGGCGAGTTGAGCATTTTGAGTAATTTGCCAGTTGGTTTCAGAACGGCTTGCATCAAAATTAACTATTTTTTGCACAACATTCATTTTGGAACCAAAGTGATTACCTCGGGGACTTACGCATTTTGAGTAATGGACAGGTTTGTTTCAGAGAGGCTTGCATCAAAATTAACTATTTTTTGCGGAGCATTCATTTCGGAATAAAGTGATTTCCTCCCCGAGTTAAGCATTTTGAGTAATTTGCCAGTTGGTTTCAGAGCGGATTGCATCAAAATTAACTATTTTTTGCGCAACATTCATTTTGGAAAAAAAGTGATTTTCCCGGCGAGTTAAGCATTTTGAGTAATGTGCAGGTTGGTTTAGAGCGGCTTGCATCAAAATTAACTATTTTTTGCACAACATTCATTTTGGAACCAAAGTGATTATCTCGGAGAGTTAAGCATTTTGAGTAATGTGCAGGTTGATTTCAGAGCGGCTTGCATCAAATTTAACAATTTTTTGCCGAACATTCATTTTGGAAAAAAAGTGATTTTCTCGGCGAGTTGAGCATTTTGAGTAATTTGCCAGTTGGTTTCAGAACGGCTTGCATCAAAATTAACTATTTTTTGCACAACATTCATTTTGGAACCAAAGTGATTTTCTCGGCGAGTTAAGCATTTTGAGTAATGTGCCGATTGGTTTCAGAGCGGCTTGCATCAAAATTAACAATTTTTGGCCGAACATTCAGTTCAGGAAACAGTGATTTCCACGGCGAGTTAAGCATTTTGAGTAATTTGCCAGTTGGTTTCAGAGCGGCTTGCAATACAATTAACAATTTTTTGCACAACATTCATTTTGGAACCAAAGTGATTTTCTCGGCGAGTTACGCATTTTGAGTAATGTGCAGGTTGGTTTCAGAGCGGCTTCCATCAAAATTAAATAATTTTTGCCGAACATTCATTTTGGAACCAAAGTGATTTTCCCGGCGAGTTAAGCATTTTGAGTAATGTGCAGGTTGGTTTCAGAGCGGCTTGCATCAAAAGTAACTATTTTTTGCACAACATTTATTTTGGAACCAAAGTGATTATCTCGGAGTGTTAAGCATTTTGAGGAATGTGAAGGTTGGTTTCAGAGCGGCTTCCATCAAAATTTTTGCCGAACATTGATTTTGGAACCAAAGTGATTATCTCGGACAGTTATGCATTTGTAGTAATGTGCAGGTTGGTTTCAGAGCGGCTTGCATCAAAATTAACAATTTTTTGCCGAACATTCATTTTGGAACCAAAGTGATTTTCCCGGCGAGTTAAGCATTTTGAGTAATGTGCAGGTTGGTTTCAGAGCGGCTTGCATCAAAATTAACTATTTTTTGCACAACATTCATTTTGGAACCAAAGTGATTTTCTCAGCGAGTTCAACATTTTGAGAAATGTACCGGTTGGTTTCAGAGCGGCTTGCATCAAAATTAACTATTTTTTGCGCAACATTCATTTTGGAACCAAAGTGATTATCTCGGACAGTTAAGCATTTGTAGTAATGTGCAGGTTGGTTTCAGAGCGGCTTGCATAAAAATTAACTATCTTTTGCCGAACATTCATTTTGGGAAAAAAGTGATTTTCTCGGCGAGTTGAGCATTTTGAGTAATGGGCAGCTTGGTTTCAGAGAGGCTTGCATCAAAATTAAGTATTTTTTGCACAACATTCATTTTGGAACCAAAGTGATTATCTCGGAGTGTTCAGCATTTTGAGTAATGTGCAGGTTGGTTTCAGAGCGGCTTGCATCAAAATTAACTATTTTTTGCACAACATTCATTTTGGAACCAAGGTGATTATCTCGGAGAGTTAAGCATTTTGAGTAATGTGCAGGTTGATTTCAGAGCGGCTTGCATCAAAATTAACAATTTTTTGCCGAACATTCATTTTGGGAAAAAAGTGATTTCCTCCCCGAGTTAAGCATTTTGAGTAATTTGCCAGTTGGTTTCAGAGCGGCTTGCATCAAAATTAACTATTTTTTGCGCAACATTCATTTTGGAAAAAAAGTGATTTTCTCGGCGAGTTAAGCATTTTGAGTAATGTGCCAGTTGGTTTAAGAGCTGCTTGCTTCAAAATTAATTAATTTTTGCCGAACACTCATTTTGGAAAAAAAGTGATTTTCTCGGCGAGTTAAGCATTTTGAGTAATGTGCCGATTGGTTTCAGAGCGGCTTGCATCAAAATTAACAATTTTTGGCCGAACATTCAGTTCAAGAAACAGTGATTTCCACGGCGAGTTAAGCATTTTGAGTAATTTGCCAGTTGGTTTCAGAGCGGCTTGCATTACAATTAACTATTTTTTGCACAACATTGATTTTGGAACCTAAGTGATTATCTCGGGGAGTTACGCACTTTGAGCAATGTGCAGGTTGGTTTCAGAACAGCATGCATCAAAATTAACTATTTTTTGCCGAACATTCATTTTTGAACCAAAGTGATTTTCTCGGCGAGTTACGCATTTTGAGTAATGTGCAGGTTGGTTTCAGAGCGGCTTGCATCAAAATTAACTATTTTTTGCACAACATTCTTTTTGGAACCAATGTGATTATCTCGGGGAGTTATGCATTTTGAGTAATGTGCAGGTGGGTTTCAGAGCGGCTTGCATCAAAATTTAATATATTTTGCCGAACATTCATTTTGGGAAAAAAGTGATTCTCTCGGAGAGTTAAGCATTTGTAGTAATGTGCAGGTTGGTTTCAGAGCGGCTTGCGTCAAAATTAACAATTTTGAGTAATGTGCCAGTTGTTTTAAGAGCTGCTTGCTTCAAAATTAATTAATATTTGCCGAACACTCATTTTGGAAAAAAAGTGATTTTCTCTGCGAGTTAAACATTTTGAGTAATGTACCGGTTGGTTTCAGAGCGGCTTGCATCAAGATTAATTAATTTTTGCCGAACATTCATTTTGGGAAAAAAGTGATTTTCTCGGCGAGTTAAACATTTTGAGTAAAGGACCGGTTGGTTTCAGAGCGGCTTCCATCAAAATATTTGCCGAACATTCATTTTGGAACCAAAGTGATTATCTCGGAGAGTTAAGCATTTGTAGTAATGTGCAGGTTGGTTTCAGAGCGGGCTGCATCAAAATTAACAATTTTTTGCCGAACATTCATTTTGGAACCAAAGTGATTTTCCCGGCGAGTTCAGCATTTTGAGTAATGTGCAGGTTGGTTTCAGAGCGGTTTGCATCCAAATTAATTAATTTTTGCCGAACATTCATTTTGGAACCAAAGTGATTATCTCGGAGAGTTAAGCATTTTTAGTAATGTGCAGGTTGGTTTCAGAGCGGCTTGCATCAAAATTAACTATTTTTTGTACAACATTCATTTTGGGACCAAAGTGATTATCTCGGAGTGTTAAGCATTTTGAGTAATGTGAAGGTTGGTTTCAGAGCGGCTTCCATCAAAATCTTTGCCGAACATTCATTTTGGAACCAAAGAGATTATCTCGGACAGTTAAGCATTTGTAGTAATGTGCAGGTTGGTTTCAGAGCGGCTTGCATCAAAATTAAATATTTTTTGCCGAACATTCATTTTGGAACCAAAGTGATGTTCCCGGCGAGTTAAGCATTTTGAGTAATGTGCAGGTTGGTTTCAGAGCGGCTTGCATCAAAATTAACAATTTTTTGCCGAACATTCATTTTGGGAAAAAAGTGATTTTCTCGGCGAGTTAAGCATTTTGAGTAATGTGCAGGTTGGTTTAGAGCGGCTTGCATCAAAATTAACTATTTTTTGCACAACATTCATTTTGGAACCAAAGTGATTATCTCGGAGAGTTAAGCATTTTGAGTAATGTGCAGGTTGATTTCAGAGCGGCTTGCATCAAATTTAACAATTTTTTGCCGAACATTCATTTTGGAAAAAAAGTGATTTTCTCGGCGAGTTGAGCATTTTGAGTAATTTGCCAGTTGGTTTCAGAACGGCTTGCATCAAAATTAACTATTTTTTGCACAACATTCATTTTAGAACCAAAGTGATTTTCTCGGCGAGTTACGCATTTTGAGGAATGTGCAGGTGGGTTTCAGAGCGGCTTGCATCAAAATTAAATATCTTTTGCCGAACTTTCATTTTGGAACCAAAGTGATTTTCTCGGCGAGTTAAGCCTTTTGTGTAATGTGCCTGTTGATTTCAGAGGGGCTTGCATCAAAATTAACTATTTTTTGCCGAACTTTCATTTTGGGAAAAAAGTGATTTTCTTGGCGAGTTGTCCATTTTGAGTAATGGGCAGGTTGGTTTCAGAGAGGCCTGCATCAAAAGTAACTATTTTTTGCACAACATTTATTTTGGAACCAAAGTGATTATCTCGGAGTGTTAAGCATTTTGAGGAATGTGAAGGTTGGTTTCAGAGCGGCTTCCATCAAAATTTTTGCCGAACATTCATTTTGGAACCAAAGTGATTATCTCGGAGAGTTAAGCATTTGTAGTAATGTGCAGGTTCGTTTCAGAGCGGTTTACATCAAAATTAACAATTTTTTGCCGAACATTCAATTTGGAACCAAAGTGATTTTCCCGGCGAGGTAAGCATTTTGAGTAATGTGCAGGTTGGTTTCAGGGCGGCTTGCATCAAAATTAAATATCTTTTGCCGAACTTTCATTTTGGAACCAAAGTGATTTTCTCGGCGAGTTAAGCATTTTAATTAATGTGCCTGTTGATTTCAGAGCGGCTTGCATCAAAATTAACTCTTTTTTGCCGAACTTTCATTTTGGGAAAAAAGTGATTTTCTCGGCGAGTTGACCATTTTGAGTAATGGGCAGGTTGGTTTCAGAGAGGCTTGCATCAAAAGTAACTATTTTTTGCACAACATTTATTTTGGAACCAAAGTGATTATCTCGGAGTGTTAAGTATTTTGAGGAATGTGAAGGTTGGTTTCAGAGCGGCTTCCATCAAAATTTTTGCCCAACATTGATTTTGGAACCAAAGTGATTATCTCGGACAGTTAAGCATTTTGAGTAATGTGCAGGTTGTTTTCAGAGCGGCTTGCATCAAAATTAACTATTTTTTGCACAACATTGATTTTGGAACCAAAGTGATTATCTCAGAGGGTTAAGCATTTTGAGTAATGTGCAGGATGATTCCAGAGCGGCTTGCATCAAAATTAACAATTTTTTGCCGAACATTCATTTTGGAACCAAAGTGATTTTCTCAGCGAGTTAAACATTTTGAGTAATGTACCGGTTGGTTTCAGAGCGGCTTGCATCAAAATTAACTATTTTTTGCGCAACATTCATTTCGGAATAAAGTGATTTCCTCCCCGAGTTTAGCATTTTGAGTAATTTGCCAGTTGGTTTCAGAGCGGCTTGCAGCAAAATTGATTAATTTTTGCCGAACATTCATTTTGGAACCAAAGTGATTTTCTCGGCGAGTTGAGCATTTTGACTAATGCGCAGCTTGGTTTCAGAGAGGCTTGCATCAAAATTATCTATTTTTTGCACAACATTCATTTTGGAACCAAAGTGATTATCTCGGAGTGTTAAGCATTTTGAGTAATGTGAAGGTTGGTTTCAGAGCGGCTTCCATCAAAATTTTTGCCGAACATTCATTTTGGAACCAAAGTGATTATCTCGGAGACTTAAGCATTTGTAGTAATGTGCAGGTTCGTTTCAGAGCGGCTTACATCAAAATTAACAATTTTTTGCCGAACATTCATTTTGGAACCAAAGTGATTTTCCCGGCGAGTTAAGCATTTTGAGTAATGTGCAGGTTGGTTTCAGAGCGGCTTGCATCAAAATTAACTATTTTTTGCAAAACATTCATTTTGGAACCAAAGTGATTATCTCGGAGAGTTAAGCATTTTGAGTAATGTGCAGGTTGATTTCAGAGCGGCTTGCATCAAATTTAACAATTTTTTGCCGAACATTCATTTTGGAAAAAAAGTGATTTTCTCGGCGAGTTGAGCATTTTGAGTAATTTGCCAGTTGGTTTCAGAACGGCTTGCATCAAAATTAACTATTTTTTGCACAACATTCATTTTAGAACCAAAGTGATTTTCTCGGCGAGTTACGCATTTTGAGGAATGTGCCTGTTGATTTCAGAGGGGCTTGCATCAAAATTAACTATTTTTTGCCGAACTTTCATTTTGGGAAAAAAGTGATTTTCTCGGCGAGTTGACCATTTTGAGTAATGGGCAGGTTGGTTTCAGAGAGGCTTGCATCAAAAGTAACTATTTTTTGCACAACATTTATTTTGGAACCAAAGTGATTATCTCGGAGTGTTAAGTATTTTGAGGAATGTGAAGGTTGGTTTCAGAGCGGCTTCCATCAAAATTTTTGCCGAACATTGATTTTGGAACCAAAG
The DNA here is from genome assembly GCF_047496885.1 of Scyliorhinus torazame. Lineage (NCBI taxonomy): Eukaryota > Metazoa > Chordata > Chondrichthyes > Carcharhiniformes > Scyliorhinidae > Scyliorhinus > Scyliorhinus torazame. The sequence continues at coordinate 58,474 of NW_027308048.1, read as the reverse complement.
TGATTATCTCGGACAGTTGAGCATTTGTAGTAATGTGCAGGTTGGTTTCAGAGCGGCTTGCATCAAAATTAACAATTTTTTGCCGAACATTCATTTTGGAACCAAAGTGATTTTCCCGGCGAGTTAAGCATTTTGAGTAATGTGCAGGTTGGTTTCAGAGCGGCTTGCATCAAAATTAACTATTTTTTGCACAACATTCATTTTGGAACCAAAGTGATTTTCTCAGCGAGTTCAACATTTTGAGAAATGTACCGGTTGGTTTCAGAGCGGCTTGCATAAAAATTAACTATTTTTTGCCGAACATTCATTTTGGGAAAAAAGTGATTTCTCGGAGAGTTGAGCATTTTGAGTAATGGGCAGCTTGGTTTCAGAGAGGCTTGCATCAAAATTAAGTATTTTTTGCACAACATTCATTTTGGAACCAAAGTGATTATTTCGGAGTGTTCAGCATTTTGAGTAATGTGAAGGTTGGTTTCAGAGCGGCTTCCATCAAAATTTTTGCCGAACATTCATTTTGGAACCAAAGTGATTATCTCGGAGAGTTAAGCATTTGTAGTAATGTGCAGGTTGGTTTCAGAGCGGCTTGCATCAAAATTAAATATTTTTTGCCGAACATTAATTTTGGAACCAAAGTGATTTTGCCGGCGAGTTAAGCATTTTAAGTAATGTGCAGGTTGATTTCAGAGCGGGCTGCATCAAAATTAACAATTTTTTGCCAAACATTCATTTTGGAACCAAAGTGATTTTCCCGGCGAGTTCAACATTTTGAGTAATGTGCAGGTTGGTTTCAGAGCGGTTTGCATCAAAATTAATTAATTTTTGCCGAACATTCATTTTGGAACCAAAGTGATTTTCCCGGCGAGTTAAGCATTTTGAGTAATGTGCAGGTTGGTTTCAGAGCGGCTTGCATCAAAATTAACTATTTTTTGCACAACATTCATTTTGGAACCAAGGTGATTATCTCGGAGAGTTAAGCATTTTGAGTAATGTGCAGGTTGATTTCAGAGCGGCTTGCATCAAAATTAACAATTTTTTGCCGAACATTGATTTTGGGAAAAAAGTGATTTTCTCGGCGAGTTGAGCATTTTGAGTAATTTGCCAGTTGGTTTCAGAACGGCTTGCATCAAAATTAACTATTTTTTGCACAACATTCATTTTGGAACCAAAGTGATTACCTCGGGGACTTACGCATTTTGAGTAATGTACAGGTTTGTTTCAGAGAGGCTTGCATCAAAATTAACTATTTTTTGCGGAACATTCATTTCGGAATAAAGTGATTTCCTCCCCGAGTTAAGCATTTTGAGTAATTTGCCAGTTGGTTTCAGAGCGGCTTGCATCAAAATTAACTATATTTTGCGCAACATTCATTTTGGAAAAAAAGTGATTTTCTCGGCGAGTTAAGCATTTTGAGTAATGTGCCAGTTGGTTTAAGAGCTGCTTGCTTCAAAATTAATTAATTTTTGCCGAACACTCATTTTCGAAAAAAAGTGATTTTCTCGGCGAGTTAAGCATTTTGAGTAATGTGCCGAATGGTTTCAGAGCGGCTTGCATCAAAATTAACAATTTTTGGCCGAACATTCAGTTCAAGAAACAGTGATTTCCACGGCGAGTTAAGCATTTTGAGTAATTTGCCAGTTGGTTTCAGAGCGGCTTGCATTACAATTAACAATTTTTTGCACAACATTCATTTTGGAACCAAAGTGATTTTCTCGGCGAGTTACGCATTTTGAGTAATGTGCAGGTTGGTTTCAGAGCGGCTTGCATCAAAATTAACTATTTTTTGCACAACATTCATTTTGGAACCAATGTGATTATCTCGGGGAGTTATGCATTTTGAGTAATGTGCAGGTGGGTTTCAGAGCGGCTTGCATCAACATTTAATATCTTTTGCCGAACATTCATTTTGGGAAAAAAGTGATTCTCTCGGAGTGTTAAGCATTTTGAGTAATGTGAAGGTTGGTTTCAGAGCGGCTTCCATCAACATTTTTGCAAAACATTCATTTTGGAACCAAAGTGATTATCTCGGAGAGTTAAGCATTTGTAGTAATGTGCAGGTTGGTTTCAGAGCGGCTTGCGTCAAAATTAAAAATTTTTTGCCGAACATTCATTTTGGAACCAAAGTGTTTTTCCCGGCGAGTTAAGCATTTTGAGTAATGTGCAGGTTGGTTTCAGAACGGCATGCATCAAAATTAACTATTTTTGGCCAAACATTCGTTTTGGAACCAAAGTGATTTTCTTGGCGAGTTAAGCATTTTGAGTAATGTGCCAGTTGGTTTCAGAGCGGCTTGCATCAAAATTAATTAATTTTTGCCGAACATTCATTTTGGGAAAAAAGTGATTTTCTCTGCGAGTTAAACATTTTGAGTAATGTACCGGTTGGTTTCAGAGCGGCTTGCATCAAGATTAATTAATTTTTGCCGAACATTCATTTTGGAAAAAAAGTGATTTTCTCGGCGAGGTAAGCATTTTGAGTAATGTGCCAGTTGGCATCAGAGCGGCTTGCATCAAAATTAATTAAGTTTTGTGGCAACTTCATTTTGGAACCAAAGTGATGATTTCGGCGAGTGAAGCATTTTTAGTAATGTTTCAGAGTAGTAATTGGTTTCAGAGCGGCTTGCATCAAAATTAATTAATTTTTGCCGAACATTCATTTTGGGAAAAAAGTGATCTTCTCGGCGAGTTAAACATTTTGAGTAAAGGACCGGTTGGTTTCAGAGCGGCTTCCATCAAAATATTTGCCGAACATTCATTTTGGAACCAAAGTGATTATCTCGGAGAGTTAAGCATTTGTAGTAATGTGCAGGTTGGTTTCAGAGCGGGCTGCATCAAAATTAACAATTTTTTGCCGAACATTCATTTTGGAACCAAAGTGATTTTCCCGGCGAGTTCAGCATTTTGAGTAATGTGCAGGTTGGTTTCAGAGCGGTTTGCATCAAAATTAATTAATTTTTGCCGAACATTCATTTTGCAACCAAAGTGATTATCTCGGAGAGTTAAGCATTTTTAGTAATGTGCAGGTTGGTTTCAGAGCGGCTTGCATCAAAATTAACTATTTTTTGTACAACGTTCATTTTGGAACCAAAGTGATTATCTCGGAGTGTTAAGCATTTTGAGTAATGTGAAGGTTGGTTTCAGAGCGGCTTCCATCAAAATTTTTGCCGAACATTCATTTTGGAACCAAAGAGATTATCTCGGAGAGTTAAGCATTTGTAGTAATGTGCAGGTTGGTTTCAGAGCGGCTTGCATCAAAATTAAATATTTTTTGCCGAACATTCATTTTGGAACCAAGGTGATTATCTCGGAGAGTTAAGCATTTTGAGTAATGTGCAGGTTGATTTCAGAGCGGCTTGCATCAAAATTAACAATTTTTTGCCGAACATTCATTTTGGGAAAAAAGTGATTTGCTCGGCGAGTTGAGCATTTTGAGTAATTTGCCAGTTGGTTTCAGAACGGCTTGCATCAAAATTAACTATTTTTTGCACAACATTCATTTTGGAACCAAAGTGATTACCTCGGGGACTTACGCATTTTGAGTAATGTACAGGTTTGTTTCAGAGAGGCTTGCATCAAAATTAACTATTTTTTGCGGAACATTCATTTCGGAATAAAGTGATTTCCTCCCCGAGTTAAGCATTTTGAGTAATTTGCCAGTTGGTTTCAGAGCGGCTTGCATCAAAATTAACTATTTTTTGCGCAACATTCATTTTGGAAAAAAAGTGATTTTCTCGGCGAGTTAAGCATTTTGAGTAATGTGCCAGTTGGTTTAAGAGCTGCTTGCTTCAAAATTAATTAATTTTTGCCGAACACTCATTTTGGAAAAAAAGTGATTTTCTCGGCGAGTTAAGCATTTTGAGTAATGTGCCGATTGGTTTCAGAGCGGCTTGCATCAAAATTGACAATTTTTGGCCGATCATTCAGTTCAAGAAACAGTGATTTCCACGGCGAGTTAAGCATTTTGAGAAATTTGCCAGTTGGTTTCAGAGCGGCTTGCATTACAATTAACAATTTTTTGCACAACATTCATTTTGGAACCTAAGTGATTATCTCGGCGAGTTACGCATTTTGAGTAATGTGCAGGTTGGTTTCAGAGCGGCTTGCATCAAAATTAACTATTTTTTGCACAACATTCATTTTGGAACCAATTAAAAGCATTTTGAGAAATTTGCCAGTTGGTTTCAGAGCGGCTTGCATTACAATTAACAATTTTTTGCACAACATTCATTTTGGAACCTAAGTGATTATCTCGGCGAGTTCCGCATTTTGAGTAATGTGCAGGTTGATTTCAGAGCGGCTTGCATCAAAATTAATTAATTTTTGACGAAGTTTCGTTTTGGGAAAAAAAGTGATTTTCTCGGCGAGCTGAGCATTTTGATCAATGTGCCTGTTGGTTTCAGAGCGGCTTGCATCAAAATTAACTATTATTTGCGCAACATTCATTTTGGAACCAAAGTGATTATCTCGGAGAGTTAAGCATTTTTAGTAGTGTGCAGGTTGGTTTCAGAGCGGCTTGCTTCAAAATTAATTAATTTTTGACGAAGTTTCGTTTTGGAAAAAAGTGATTTTCTCGGCGAGCTGAGCATTTTGAGCAATGTGCCTGTTGGTTTCAGAGCGGCTTGCATCAAAATTAACTATTATTTGCGCAACATTCATTTTGGAACCAAAGTGATTATCTCGGAGAGTTAAGCATTTTTAGTAGTGTGCAGGTTGGCTTCAGAGCGGCTTGCATCAAAATTAACTATTTTTTGCCGAACATTCATTTTGGAAAAAAAGTGATTTTCTCGGCGTGTTGAGCATTTTGAGTCATGTGCAGGTTGGTTTCAGAGAGGCTTGCATCAAAATTAACTATTTTTTGCCGAACATTCACTTTTGAAAAGAAGGGATTTTCTCGGCGAGTTGAGCATTTTGAGTAATTTGCCAGTTGGTTTCAGAGCGGCTTGTAACAAAATTAACTATTTTTTGCCGAACATTCATTTTTGAACCAAAGTGATTATCTCGGGGAGTTAAGCATTTTGTGTAATGTGCCAGTTGGTTTCAGAGCGGCTTGCATCAAAATTAACTATTTTTTGCCGAACATTTTGATTAATGGACCGGTTGGTTTCAGAGCTGCTTGCATCAAAATTAATTAATTTTTGCCGAACATTCATTTTGGAAAAAAAGTGATTTTCTCGGCGAGTTAAGCATTTTGAGTAATGTGCCAGTTGGTTTCAGAGCGGCTTGCATCAAAATTAATTAATTTTTGCCGAACATTCATTTTGGAACCAAAGTGATTATCTCGGAGAGTTAAGCATTTTCAGTAATGTGCAGGTTGGTTTCAGAGCGGCGTGCATCAAAATTAACTATTTTTTGCCGAACATTCATTTTGTGAAAAAAGTGATTTTGTCGGCGAGTTGAGCATTTTGAGTAATGTGGAGGTTGGTTTCAGAGCGGCGTGCATCAAAATTAACTATTTTTTGCCGAACACTCATTTTGGAAAAAAAGTGATTTTCTCGGCGAGTTAAGCATTTTGAGTAATGTGCCGATTGGTTTCAGAGCGGCTTGCATCAAAATTAACAATCTTTGGCCGAACATTCAGTTCAAGAAATAGTGATTTCCACGGCGAGTTAAGCATTTTGAGTAATTTGCCAGTTGGTTTCAGAGCGGCTTGCATTACAATTAACTATTTTTTGCACAACATTCATTTTGGAAACAATGTGATTATCTCGGGGAGTTACGCATTTTGAGTAATGTGCAGGTGGGTTTCAGAGCGGCTTGCATCAACATTAAATATTTTTTGCCAAACTTTCATTTTGGAACCAAAGTGATTTTCTCGGCGAGTTAAGCATTTCGAGTAATGTGCAGGTTGGTTTCAGAGCGGCTTGCATCAAAATTAACTATTTTTTGCACAACTTTCATTTTGGAACCAATGTGATTATCTCGGGGAGTTACGTATTTTGAGTAATGTTTCAGAGCGGCTTGCATCAAAATTAAATATTTTTTACCGAACATTCATTTTGGAACCAAAGTGATTTTCTCGGCGAGTAAAGCATATGACACATGTGCAGGTTGGTTTCAGCGCGGCTTGCATCAAACGTTTTGCCGAACATTCATTTTTGAACCAAAGTGATTATCTCGGAGAGTTACGCATTGTTAGTAATGTGCAGGTTGGTTTGAGAGCGGCTTGCATCAAAATTAACTATTTTTTGCCGAACATTCGTTTTGGAAATAAAGTGATTTTCCCGGCGAGTTCAGCATTTTGAGTAATGTGCAGGTTGGTTTCAGAGCGGCTTGCATCAAAATTAACTATTTTTTGCACAACTTTCATTTTGGAACCAATGTGATTATCTCGGGGAGTTACGTATTTTGAGTAATGTTTCAGAGCGGCTTGCATCAAAATTAAATATTTTTTACCGAACATTCATTTTGGAACCAAAGTGATTTTCTCGGCGAGTAAAGCATATGACACATGTGCAGGTTGGTTTCAGCGCGGCTTGCATCAAACGTTTTGCCGAACATTCATTTTTGAACCAAAGTGATTATCTCGGAGAGTTACGCATTGTTAGTAATGTGCAGGTTGGTTTGAGAGCGGCTTGCATCAAAATTAACTATTTTTTGCCGAACATTCGTTTTGGAAATAAAGTGATTTTCCCGGCGAGTTCAGCATTTTGAGTAATGTGCAGGTTGGTTTCAGAGCGGCTTGCATCAAAATTAACTATTTTTTGCACAACTTTCATTTTGGAACCAATGTGATTATCTCGGGGAGTTACGTATTTTGAGTAATGTTTCAGAGCGGCTTGCATCAAAATTAAATATTTTTTACCGAACATTCATTTTGGAATCAAAGTGATTTTCTCGGCGAGTAAAGCATATTGACACATGTGCAGGTTGGTTTCAGCGCGGCTTGCATCAAACGTTTTGCCGAACATTCATTTTTGAACCAAAGTGATTATCTCGGAGAGTTGCGCATTGTTAGTAATGTGCAGGTTGGTTTGAGAGCGGCTTGCATCAAAATTAACTATTTTTTGCCGAACATTCGTTTTGGAAATAAAGTGATTTTCCCGGCGAGTTCAGCATTTTGAGTAATGTGCAGGTTGGTTTCAGAGCGGCTTGCATGAAATTAACCATTTTTTGCACAACCTTCATTTTGGAACCAAATGATTATCTCGGAGAGTTAAGCATTTTGAGTAATTTGCCAGTTGGTATCAGAGCGGCTTGCATCAAAATTCACTATTTTTTGCCGAACATTCATTTTGGAAAAAAAGTGATTTTCTCGGCGAGTTAAGCATTTTGAGTAATGTGCCTGTTGGTTTCAGAGCGGCTTGCATCAAAATTCACTATTTTTTGCCGAACTTTCATTTTGGGAAAAAAGTGATTTTCTCAGCGAGTTAAACATTTTGAGTAACGTACCGGTTGGTTTCAGAGCGGCTTGCATCAAAATTAACTATTTTTTGCTCAACATTCATTTTGGAAGCAAAGTGATTATCTTGGAGAGTGAAGCATTTTGAGTAATGTGCAGGTTGGTTTCAGAGCGGCTTGCATGAAAATTAACTCTTTTTTGCACAACATTCGTTTTGGAAAAAAAGTGATTTTCTCGGCGTGTTAAGCATATTGAGTCATGTGCAGGTTGGTTTCAGAGCGGCTTGCAACAAAATTAACTCTTTTTTGCACAACATTCGTTTTGGAAAAAAAGTGATTTTCTCGGCGAGTTCCGCATTTTGAGTAATGTGCAGGTTGATTTCAGAGCGGCTTGCATCAAAATTAATTAATTTTTGACGAAGTTTCGTTTTGGGAAAAAAAGTGATTTTCTCGGCGAGCTGAGCATTTTGAGCAATGTGCCTGTTGGTTTCAGAGCGGCTTGCATCAAAATTAACTATTATTTGCGCAACATTCATTTTGGAACCAAAGTGATTATCTCGGAGAGTTAAGCATTTTTAGTAGTGTGCAGGTTGGTTTCAGAGCGGCTTGCTTCAAAATTAATTAATTTTTGACGAAGTTTCGTTTTGGAAAAAAGTGATTTTCTCGGCGAGCTGAGCATTTTGAGTCATGTGCAGGTTGGTTTCAGAGAGGCTTGCATCAAAATTAACTATTTTTTGCCGAACATTCACTTTTGAAAAGAAGGGATTTTCTCGGCGAGTTGAGCATTTTGAGTAATTTGCCAGTTGGTTTCAGAGCGGCTTGTAACAAAATTAACTATTTTTTGCACAACATTCATTTTGGAACCAAAGTGATTATCTCGGAGAGTTAAGCATTTTTAGTAATGTGCAGGTTGGTTTCAGAGCGGCTTGCATCAAAATTAATTAATTTTTGCCGAACATTCATTTTGGAACCAAAGTGATTATCTCGGAGAGTTAAGCATTTTCAGTAATGTGCAGGTTGGTTTCAGAGCGGCGTGCATCAAAATTAACTATTTTTTGCCGAACATTCATTTTGTGAAAAAAGTGATTTTGTCGGCGAGTTGAGCATTTTGAGTAATGTGGAGGTTGGTTTCAGAGCGGCGTGCATCAAAATTAACTATTTTTTGCCGAACACTCATTTTGGAAAAAAAGTGATTTTCTCGGCGAGTTAAGCATTTTGAGTAATGTGCCGATTGGTTTCAGAGCGGCTTGCATCAAAATTAACAATCTTTGGCCGAACATTCAGTTCAAGAAATAGTGATTTCCACGGCGAGTTAAGCATTTTGAGTAATTTGCCAGTTGGTTTCAGAGCGGCTTGCATTACAATTAACTATTTTTTGCACAACATTCATTTTGGAAACAATGTGATTATCTCGGGGAGTTACGCATTTTGAGTAATGTGCAGGTGGGTTTCAGAGCGGCTTGCATCAACATTAAATATTTTTTGCCAAACTTTCATTTTGGAACCAAAGTGATTTTCTCGGCGAGTTAAGCATTTCGAGTAATGTGCATGTTGGTTTCAGAGCGGCTTGCATCAAAATTAACTATTTTTTGCACAACTTTCATTTTGGAACCAATGTGATTATCTCGGGGAGTTACGTATTTTGAGTAATGTTTCAGAGCGGCTTGCATCAAAATTAAATATTTTTTACCGAACATTCATTTTGGAACCAAAGTGATTTTCTCGGCGAGTAAAGCATATGACACATGTGCAGGTTGGTTTCAGCGCGGCTTGCATCAAACGTTTTGCCGAACATTCATTTTTGAACCAAAGTGATTATCTCGGAGAGTTACGCATTGTTAGTAATGTGCAGGTTGGTTTGAGAGCGGCTTGCATCAAAATTAACTATTTTTTGCCGAACATTCGTTTTGGAAATAAAGTGATTTTCCCGGCGAGTTCAGCATTTTGAGTAATGTGCAGGTTGGTTTCAGAGCGGCTTGCATCAAAATTAACTATTTTTTGCACAACTTTCATTTTGGAACCAATGTGATTATCTCGGGGAGTTACGTATTTTGAGTAATGTTTCAGAGCGGCTTGCATCAAAATTAAATATTTTTTACCGAACATTCATTTTGGAATCAAAGTGATTTTCTCGGCGAGTAAAGCATATTGACACATGTGCAGGTTGGTTTCAGCGCGGCTTGCATCAAACGTTTTGCCGAACATTCATTTTTGAACCAAAGTGATTATCTCGGAGAGTTACGCATTGTTAGTAATGTGCAGGTTGGTTTGAGAGCGGCTTGCATCAAAATTAACTATTTTTTGCCGAACATTCGTTTTGGAAATAAAGTGATTTTCCCGGCGAGTTCAGCATTTTGAGTAATGTGCAGGTTGGTTTCAGAGCGGCTTGCATGAAATTAACCATTTTTTGCACAACCTTCATTTTGGAACCAAATGATTATCTCGGAGAGTTAAGCATTTTGAGTAATTTGCCAGTTGGTATCAGAGCGGCTTGCATCAAAATTCACTATTTTTTGCCGAACATTCATTTTGGAAAAAAAGTGATTTTCTCGGCGAGTTAAGCATTTTGAGTAATGTGCCTGTTGGTTTCAGAGCGGCTTGCATCAAAATTCACTATTTTTTGCCGAACTTTCATTTTGGGAAAAAAGTGATTTTCTCAGCGAGTTAAACATTTTGAGTAACGTACCGGTTGGTTTCAGAGCGGCTTGCATCAAAATTAACTATTTTTTGCTCAACATTCATTTTGGAAGCAAAGTGATTATCTTGGAGAGTGAAGCATTTTGAGTAATGTGCAGGTTGGTTTCAGAGCGGCTTGCATGAAAATTAACTCTTTTTTGCACAACATTCGTTTTGGAAAAAAAGTGATTTTCTCGGCGTGTTAAGCATATTGAGTCATGTGCAGGTTGGTTTCAGAGCGGCTTGCAACAAAATTAACTCTTTTTTGCACAACATTCGTTTTGGAAAAAAAGTGATTTTCTTGGCGAGTTCCGCATTTTGAGTAATGTGCAGGTTGATTTCAGAGCGGCTTGCATCAAAATTAATTAATTTTTGACGAAGTTTCGTTTTGGGAAAAAAAGTGATTTTCTCGGCGAGCTGAGCATTTTGAGCAATGTGCCTGTTGGTTTCAGAGCGGCTTGCATCAAAATTAACTATTATTTGCGCAACATTCATTTTGGAACCAAAGTGATTATCTCGGAGAGTTAAGCATTTTTAGTAGTGTGCAGGTTGGTTTCAGAGCGGCTTGCTTCAAAATTAATTAATTTTTGACGAAGTTTCGTTTTGGAAAAAAGTGATTTTCTCGGCGAGCTGAGCATTTTGAGTCATGTGCAGGTTGGTTTCAGAGAGGCTTGCATCAAAATTAACTATTTTTTGCCGAACATTCACTTTTGAAAAGAAGGGATTTTCTCGGCGAGTTGAGCATTTTGAGTAATTTGCCAGTTGGTTTCAGAGCGGCTTGTAACAAAATTAACTATTTTTTGCACAACATTCATTTTGGAACCAAAGTGATTATCTCGGAGAGTTAAGCATTTTTAGTAATGTGCAGGTTGGTTTCAGAGCGGCTTGCATCAAAATTAATTAATTTTTGCCGAACATTCATTTTGGGAAAAAAGTGATTTTCTCGGCGAGTTCCGCATTTTGAGTAATGTGCAGGTTGATTTCAGAGCGGCTTGCATCAAAATTAATTAATTTTTGCCGAACTTCCATTTTGGAACAAAAATGATTATCTCGGAGAGTAAAGCATTTTTAGTGATGTGCCAGTTGGTTTTAGAGCGGCGTGCATCAAAATTAACTATTTTTTGCCGAACATTCATTTTGGGAAATAAGTGATTTTCTCGGCGAGTTGAGCATTTTGAGTAAAGTGGAGGTTGGTTTCAGAGCGGCTTGCATCAAAATTAACTATTTTTGATAAACATTTTGATTAATGGACCGGTTGGTTTCAGAGCGGCTTGCATCAAAATTAATTAATTTTTGCCGGACATTCATTTTGGAAAAAAAGTGATTTTCTCGGCGAGTTGAGCATTTTGAGTAATGTGGAGGTTGGTTTCAGAGAGGCTTGCATCAAAATTAACTATTTTTTGCACAACATTCATTTTGGAACCAAAGTGATTATCTCGGAGAGTTAAGCATTTGTAGTAATGTGCAGGTTGGTTTCAGAGCGGCTTGCATTAAAATTAACAATTTTTTGCCGAACTTTCATTTTGGAACCGAAGTGATTTTCTCGGCGAGTTAAGCATTTTGAGTAATGTGCAGGTTGGTTTCAGAGCGGCTTGCATCAAAATTAAATATTTTTTGCCGAACATTCATTTTGGAACCAAAGTGATTTTCCCGGCGAGTTAAGCATTTTGAGTAATGTGCAGGTTGGTTTCAGAGAGGCCTGCATCAAAAGTAACTATTTTTTGCACAACATTTACTTTGGAACCAAAGTGATTATCTCGGAGTGTTAAGCATTTTGAGGAATGTGAAGGTTGGTTTCAGAGCGGCTTCCATCAAAATTTTTGCCGAACATTTATTTTGGAACCAAAGTGATTTTCCCGGCGAGTTAAGCATTTTGAGTAATGTGCAGGTTGGTTTCAGAGCGGCTTGCATCAAAACTAACTATCTTTTGCAAAACATTCATTTTGGAACCAAAGTGATTATCTCGGAGAGTTAAGCATTTTGAGTAATGAGCAGGTTGATTTCAGAGCGGCTTGCATCAAATTTAACAATTTTTTGCCGAACATTCATTTTGGAAAAAAAGTGATTTTCTCGGCGAGTTGAGCATTTTGAGTAATTTGCCAGTCGGTTTCAGAACGGCTTGCATCAAAATTAAATATCTTTTGCACAACGTTCATTTTAGAACCAAAGTGATTTTGTCGGCGAGTTACGCATTTTGAGTAATGTGCCTGTTGATTTCAGAGCGGCTTGCATCAAAATTAACTATTTTTTGCCGAACTTTCATTTTGGGAAAAAAGTGATTTTCTCGGCGAGTTGACCATTTTGAGTAATGTGAAGGTTGGTTTCAGAGCGGCTTCCATCAAAATTTTTGCCGAACATTCATTTTGGAACCAAAGTGATTATCTCGGAGAGTTAAGCATTTGTAGTAATGTGCAGGTTGGTTTCAGAGCGGCTTGCATCAAAATTAAACATTTTTTGCCGAACATTAATTTTGGAACCAAAGTGATTTTCCCGGCGAGTTAAGCATTTTAAGTAATGTGCAGGTTGATTTCAGAGCGGGCTGCCTCAAAATTAACAATTTTTTGCCGAACATTCATTTTGGAACCAAAGTGATTTTCCCGGCGAGTTCAGCATTTTGAGTAATGTGCAGGTTGGTTTCAGAGCGGTTTGCATCAAAATTAATTAATTTTTGCCGAACATTCATTTTGGAACCAAAGTGATTTTCCCGGCGAGTTAAGCATTTTGAGTAATGTGCAGGTTGGTTTCAGAGCGGCTTGCATCAAAATTAACTATTTTTTGCACAACATTCATTTTGGAACCAAGGTGATTATCTCGGAGAGTTAAGCATTTTGAGTAATGTGCAGGTTGATTTCAGAGCGGCTTGCATCAAAATTAACAATTTTTTGCCGAACATTCATTTTGGGAAAAAAGTGATTATCTCGGCGAGTTGAGCATTTTGAGTAATTTGCCAGTTGGTTTCAGAACGGCTTGCATCAAAATTAACTATTTTTTGCACAACATTCATTTTGGAACCAAAGTGATTACCTCGGGGACTTACGCATTTTGAGTAATGTACAGGTTTGATTCAGAGAGGCTTGCATCAAAATTAACTATTTTTTGCGCAACATTCATTTTGGAAAAAAAGTGATTTTCTCGGCTAGTTAAGCATTTTGAGTAATGTGCCAGTTGGTTTAAGAGCTGCTTGCTTCAAAATTAATTAATTTTTGCCGAACACTCATTTTGGAAAAAAAGTGATTTTCTCGGCGAGTTAAGCATTTTGAGTAATGTGCCGATTGGTTTCAGAGCGGCTTGCATCAAAATTAACAATTTTTGGCCGAACATTCAGTTCAAGAAACAGTGATTTCCACGGCGAGTTACGCATTTTGAGTAATGTGCAGGTTGGTTTCAGAGCGGCTTGCATCAAAATTAACTATTTTTTGCACAACATTCATTTTGGAACCAATGTGATTATCTCGGGGAGTTATGCATTTTGAGTAATGTGCAGGTGGGTTTCAGAGCGGCTTGCATCAAAATTTAATATCTTTTGCCGAACATTCATTTTGGGAAAAAAGTGATTCTCTCGGAGTGTTAAGCATTTTGAGTAATGTGAAGGTTGGTTTCAGAGCGGCTTCCATCAAAATTTTTGCAAAACATTCATTTTGGAACCAAAGTGATTTTCCCGGCGAGTGAAGCATTTTGAGTAATGTGCAGGTTGGTTTCAGAGCGGCTTGCATGAAAATTAACTATTTTTTGCCGAACATTCATTTTGGAAAAAAAGTGATTTTCTTGGCGAGTTAAGCATTTTGAGTAATGTGCCAGTTGGTTTCAGAGCGTCTTGCATCAAAATTAATTAATTTTTGCCGAACATTCATTTTGGGAAAAAAGTGATTTTCTCTGCGAGTTAAACATTTTGAGTAATGTACCGGTTGGTTTCAGAGCGGCTTGCATCAAGATTAATTAATTTTTGCCGAACATTCATTTTGGAAAAAAAGTGATTTTCTCGGCGAGTTAAGCATTTTGAGTAATGTGCCAGTTGGCATCAGAGCGGCTTGCATCAAAATTAATTAATTTTTGTGGCAACTTCATTTTGGAACCAAAGTGATTATCTCGGCGAGTGAAGCATTTTTAGTAATGTTTCAGAGTAGTAATTGGTTTCAGAGCGGCTTGCATCAAAATTAATTAATTTTTGCCGAACATTCATTTTGGGAAAAAAGTGATTTTCTCGGCGAGTTGAGCATTTTGAGTAATTTGCCAGTTGGTTTCAGAACGGCTTGCATCAAAATTAACTATTTTTTGCACAACATTCATTTTAGAACCAAAGTGATTTTCTCGGCGAGTTACGCATTTTGAGGAATGTGCAGGTGGGTTTCAGAGCGGCTTGCATCAAAATTAAATATCTTTTGCCGAACTTTCATTTTGGAACCAAAGTGATTTTCTCGGCGAGTTAAGCATTTTGAGTAATGTGCCTGTTGATTTCAGAGGGGCTTGCATCAAAATTAACTATTTTTTGCCGAACTTTCATTTTGGGAAAAAAGTGATTTTCTCGGCGAGTTGAGCATTTTGAGTAATGGGCAGGTTGGTTTCAGAGAGGCCTGCATCAAAAGTAACTATTTTTTGCACAACATTTATTTTGGAACCAAAGTGATTATGTCGGAGTGTTAAGCATTTTGAGGAATGTGAAGGTTGGTTTCAGAGCGGCTTCCATCAAACTTTTTGCCGAACATTCATTTTGGAACCAAAGTGATTATCTCGGAGACTTAAGCATTTGTAGTAATGTGCAGGTTCGTTTCAGAGCGGCTTACATCAAAATTAACAATTTTTTGCCGAACATTCATTTTGGAACCAAAGTGATTTTCCCGGCGAGTTAAGCATTTTGAGTAATGTGCAGGTTGGTTTCAGAGCGGCTTGCATGAAAATTAACTATTTTTTGCAAAACATTCATTTTGGAACCAAAGTGATTATCTCGGAGAGTTAAGCATTTTGAGTAATGTGCAGGTTGGTTTCAGAGCGGCTTGCATCAAAATTAACTATTTTTTGCCGAACATTCATTTTGTGAAAAAAGTGATTTTCTCGGCGAGTTGAGCATTTTGAGTAATGTGGAGGTTGGTTTCAGAGAGGCTTGCATCAAAATTAACTATTTTTTGCACAACATTCATTTTGGAACCAAAGTGATTATCTCGGAGAGTTAAGCATTTGTAGTAATGTGCAGGTTGGTTTCAGAGCGGCTTGCATTAAAATTAACAATTTTTTGCCGAACTTTCATTTTGGAACCGAAGTGATTTTCTCGGCGAGTCAAGCATTTTGAGTAATGTGCAGGTTGGTTTCAGAGCGGCTTGCATCAAAATTAAATATTTTTTGCCGAACATTCATTTTGGAACCAAAGTGATTTTCCCGGCGAGTTAAGCATTTTGAGTAATGTGCAGGTTGGTTTCAGAGAGGCCTGCATCAAAAGTAACTATTTTTTGCACAACATTTACTTTGGAACCAAAGTGATTATCTCGGAGTGTTAAGCATTTTGAGGAATGTGAAGGTTGGTTTCAGAGCGGCTTCCATCAAAATTTTTGCCGAACATTTATTTTGGAACCAAAGTGATTTTCCCGGCGAGTTAAGCATTTTGAGTAATGTGCAGGTTGGTTTCAGAGCGGCTTGCATCAAAATTAACTATCTTTTGCAAAACATTCATTTTGGAACCAAAGTGATTATCTCGGAGAGTTAAGCATTTTGAGTAATGAGCAGGTTGATTTCAGAGCGGCTTGCTTCAAAATTAATTAATTTTTGACGAAGTTTCGTTTTGGAAAAAAGTGATTTTCTCGGCGAGCTGAGCATTTTGAGTCATGTGCAGGTTGGTTTCAGAGAGGCTTGCATCAAAATTAACTATTTTTTGCCGAACATTCACTTTTGAAAAGAAGGGATTTTCTCGGCGAGTTGAGCATTTTGAGTAATTTGCCAGTTGGTTTCAGAGCGGCTTGTAACAAAATTAACTATTTTTTGCACAACATTCATTTTGGAACCAAAGTGATTATCTCGGAGAGTTAAGCATTTTTAGTAATGTGCAGGTTGGTTTCAGAGCGGCTTGCATCAAAATTAATTAATTTTTGCCGAACATTCATTTTGGGAAAAAAGTGATTTTCTCGGCGAGTTCCGCATTTTGAGTAATGTGCAGGTTGATTTCAGAGCGGCTTGCATCAAAATTAATTAATTTTTGCCGAACTTCCATTTTGGAACAAAAATGATTATCTCGGAGAGTAAAGCATTTTTAGTGATGTGCCAGTTGGTTTTAGAGCGGCGTGCATCAAAATTAACTATTTTTTGCCGAACATTCATTTTGGGAAATAAGTGATTTTCTCGGCGAGTTGAGCATTTTGAGTAAAGTGGAGGTTGGTTTCAGAGCGGCTTGCATCAAAATTAACTATTTTTGATAAACATTTTGATTAATGGACCGGTTGGTTTCAGAGCGGCTTGCATCAAAATTAATTAATTTTTGCCGGACATTCATTTTGGAAAAAAAGTGATTTTCTCGGCGAGTTAAGCATTTTGAGTAATGTGCCAGTTGGTTTCAGAGCGGCTTGCATCAAAATTAATTAATTTTTGCCGAACATTCATTTTGGAACCAAAGTGATTATCTCGGAGAGTTAAGCATTTTCAGTAATGTGCAGGTTGGTTTCAGAGCGGCGTGCATCAAAATTAACTATTTTTTGCCGAACATTCATTTTGTGAAAAAAGTGATTTTCTCGGCGAGTTGAGCATTTTGAGTAATGTGGAGGTTGGTTTCAGAGAGGCTTGCATCAAAATTAACTATTTTTTGCACAACATTCATTTTGGAACCAAAGTGATTATCTCGGAGAGTTAAGCATTTGTAGTAATGTGCAGGTTGGTTTCAGAGCGGCTTGCATTAAAATTAACAATTTTTTGCCGAACTTTCATTTTGGAACCGAAGTGATTTTCTCGGCGAGTTAAGCATTTTGAGTAATGTGCAGGTTGGTTTCAGAGCGGCTTGCATCAAAATTAAATATTTTTTGCCGAACATTCATTTTGGAACCAAAGTGATTTTCCCGGCGAGTTAAGCATTTTGAGTAATGTGCAGGTTGGTTTCAGAGAGGCCTGCATCAAAAGTAACTATTTTTTGCACAACATTTACTTTGGAACCAAAGTGATTATCTCGGAGTGTTAAGCATTTTGAGGAATGTGAAGGTTGGTTTCAGAGCGGCTTCCATCAAAATTTTTGCCGAACATTTATTTTGGAACCAAAGTGATTTTCCCGGCGAGTTAAGCATTTTGAGTAATGTGCAGGTTGGTTTCAGAGCGGCTTGCATCAAAACTAACTATCTTTTGCAAAACATTCATTTTGGAACCAAAGTGATTATCTCGGAGAGTTAAGCATTTTGAGTAATGAGCAGGTTGATTTCAGAGCGGCTTGCATCAAATTTAACAATTTTTTGCCGAACATTCATTTTGGAAAAAAAGTGATTTTCTCGGCGAGTTGAGCATTTTGAGTAATTTGCCAGTCGGTTTCAGAACGGCTTGCATCAAAATTAAATATCTTTTGCACAACGTTCATTTTAGAACCAAAGTGATTTTGTCGGCGAGTTACGCATTTTGAGTAATGTGCCTGTTGATTTCAGAGCGGCTTGCATCAAAATTAACTATTTTTTGCCGAACTTTCATTTTGGGAAAAAAGTGATTTTCTCGGCGAGTTGACCATTTTGAGTAATGTGAAGGTTGGTTTCAGAGCGGCTTCCATCAAAATTTTTGCCGAACATTCATTTTGGAACCAAAGTGATTATCTCGGAGAGTTAAGCATTTGTAGTAATGTGCAGGTTGGTTTCAGAGCGGCTTGCATCAAAATTAAACATTTTTTGCCGAACATTAATTTTGGAACCAAAGTGATTTTCCCGGCGAGTTAAGCATTTTAAGTAATGTGCAGGTTGATTTCAGAGCGGGCTGCCTCAAAATTAACAATTTTTTGCCGAACATTCATTTTGGAACCAAAGTGATTTTCCCGGCGAGTTCAGCATTTTGAGTAATGTGCAGGTTGGTTTCAGAGCGGTTTGCATCAAAATTAATTAATTTTTGCCGAACATTCATTTTGGAACCAAAGTGATTTTCCCGGCGAGTTAAGCATTTTGAGTAATGTGCAGGTTGGTTTCAGAGCGGCTTGCATCAAAATTAACTATTTTTTGCACAACATTCATTTTGGAACCAAGGTGATTATCTCGGAGAGTTAAGCATTTTGAGTAATGTGCAGGTTGATTTCAGAGCGGCTTGCATCAAAATTAACAATTTTTTGCCGAACATTCATTTTGGGAAAAAAGTGATTATCTCGGCGAGTTGAGCATTTTGAGTAATTTGCCAGTTGGTTTCAGAACGGCTTGCATCAAAATTAACTATTTTTTGCACAACATTCATTTTGGAACCAAAGTGATTACCTCGGGGACTTACGCATTTTGAGTAATGTACAGGTTTGATTCAGAGAGGCTTGCATCAAAATTAACTATTTTTTGCGCAACATTCATTTTGGAAAAAAAGTGATTTTCTCGGCTAGTTAAGCATTTTGAGTAATGTGCCAGTTGGTTTAAGAGCTGCTTGCTTCAAAATTAACAATTTTTCGCCGAACATTCAGTTCAAGAAACAGTGATTTCCACGGCGAGTTAAGCATTTTGAGTAATTTGCCAGTTGGTTTCAGAGCGGCTTGCATTACAATTAACTATTTTTTGCACAACATTCATTTTGGAACCTAAGTGATTATCTCGGCAAGTTACGCATTTTGAGTAATGTGCAGGTTGGTTTCAGAGCGGCTTGCATCAAAATTAACTATTTTTTGCACAACATTCATTTTGGAACCAATGTGATTATCTCGGGGAGTTATGCATTTTGAGTAATGTGCAGGTGGGTTTCAGAGCGGCTTGCATCAAAATTTAATATCTTTTGCCGAACATTCATTTTGGGAAAAAAGTGATTCTCTCGGAGTGTTAAGCATTTTGAGTAATGTGAAGGTTGGTTTCAGAGCGGCTTCCATCAAAATTTTTGCAAAACATTCATTTTGGAACCAAAGTGATTTTCCCGGCGAGTGAAGCATTTTGAGTAATGTGCAGGTTGGTTTCAGAGCAGCTTGCATGAAAATTAACTATTTTTTGCCGAACATTCATTTTGGAAAAAAAGTGATTTTCTTGGCGAGTTAAGCATTTTGAGTAATGTGCCAGTTGGTTTCAGAGCGTCTTGCATCAAAATTAATTAATTTTTGCCGAACATTCATTTTGGGAAAAAAGTGATTTTCTCTGCGAGTTAAACATTTTGAGTAATGTACCGGTTGGTTTCAGAGCGGCTTGCATCAAGATTAATTAATTTTTGCCGAACATTCATTTTGGAAAAAAAGTGATTTTCTCGGCGAGTTAAGCATTTTGAGTAATGTGCCAGTTGGCATCAGAGCGGCTTGCATCAAAATTAATTAATTTTTGTGGCAACTTCATTTTGGAACCAAAGTGATTATCTCGGCGAGTGAAGCATTTTTAGTAATGTTTCAGAGTAGTAATTGGTTTCAGAGCGGCTTGCATCAAAATTAATTAATTTTTGCCGAACATTCATTTTGGGAAAAAAGTGATTTTCTCGGCGAGTTGAGCATTTTGAGTAATTTGCCAGTTGGTTTCAGAACGGCTTGCATCAAAATTAACTATTTTTTGCACAACATTCATTTTAGAACCAAAGTGATTTTCTCGGCGAGTTACGCATTTTGAGGAATGTGCAGGTGGGTTTCAGAGCGGCTTGCATCAAAATTAAATATCTTTTGCCGAACTTTCATTTTGGAACCAAAGTGATTTTCTCGGCGAGTTAAGCATTTTGAGTAATGTGCCTGTTGATTTCAGAGGGGCTTGCATCAAAATTAACTATTTTTTGCCGAACTTTCATTTTGGGAAAAAAGTGATTTTCTCGGCGAGTTGACCATTTTGAGTAATGGGCAGGTTGGTTTCAGAGAGGCCTGCATCAAAAGTAACTATTTTTTGCACAACATTTATTTTGGAACCAAAGTGATTATGTCGGAGTGTTAAGCATTTTGAGGAATGTGAAGGTTGGTTTCAGAGCGGCTTCCATCAAACTTTTTGCCGAACATTCATTTTGGAACCAAAGTGATTATCTCGGAGACTTAAGCATTTGTAGTAATGTGCAGGTTCGTTTCAGAGCGGCTTACATCAAAATTAACAATTTTTTGCCGAACATTCATTTTGGAACCAAAGTGATTTTCCCGGCGAGTTAAGCATTTTGAGTAATGTGCAGGTTGGTTTCAGAGCGGCTTGCATGAAAATTAACTATTTTTTGCAAAACATTCATTTTGGAACCAAAGTGATTATCTCGGAGAGTTAAGCATTTTGAGTAATGTGCAGGTTGATTTCAGAGCGGCTTGTATCAAATTTAACAATTTTTTGCCGAACATTCATTTTGGAACCAAAGTGATTTTCTCGGCGAGTTACGCATTTTGAGGAATGTGCAGGTGGGTTTTAGAGCGGCTTGCATCAAAATTAAATATCTTTTGCCGAACTTTCATTTTGGAACCAAAGTGATTTTCTCGGCGAGTTCAGCATTTTGAGTAATGTGCAGGTTGGTTTCAGAGCGGCTTGCATCAAAATTAACTATTTTTTGCACAACATTCATTTTGGAACCAAAGTGATTATCTCGGAGTGTTAAGCATTTTGAGTAATGTGAAGGTTGGTTTCAGAGCGGCTTCCATCAAAATTTTTACCAAACATTCATTTTGGAACCAAAGTGATTATCTCGGATGGTTAAGCATTTTGAGTAATGTGCAGGTTGCTTTCAGAGCGGCTTGCATCAAAATTAACAATTTTTTGCCGAACATTCATTTTGGAAAAAAAGTGATTTTCTCGCCGATTTAAGCATTTTGAGTAATGTGCCAGTTGGTTTCAGAGCTGCTTGCATCAAAATTTTTGCCGAACATTCATTTTGGAACCAAACTGATTTTCTCGGCGAGTTAAACATTTTGAGTAATGGGCAGGTTGGTTTCAGAGAGGCTTGCATCAAAATTAACAATTTTTGCACAACATTCATTTTGGAACCAAAGTGATTATCTCGGGGAGTTAAGCATTTTGTGTAATGTGCCAGTTGGTTTCATCAAAATTGCATCAAAATTAACTATTTTTTGCCGAACATTCATTTCGGAATAAAGTGATTTCCTCGGCGAGTTAAGCATTTTGAGTAATTTGCCAGTTGGTTTCAGAGCGGCTTGTAACAAAATTAACTATTTTTTGCCGAACATTTTGATTAATGGACCGGTTGGTTTCAGAGCTGCTTGCATCAAAATTAACTAATTTTTGCCGAACATTCATTTTGGAACCAAAGTGATTATCTCGGAGTGTTAAGCATTTTGAGTAATGTGAAGGTTGGTTTCAGAGCGGCTTCCATCAAAATGGTTGCCGAACATTCATTTTGGAACCAAAGTGATTATCTCCGAGAGTTAAGCATTGTAGTAATGTGCAGGTTGGTTTCAGAGCGGCTTGCATCAAAATTAACAATTTTTTGCCGAACATTCATTTTGGAACTAAAGTGATTTTCTCGGCGAGTTAAGCATTTTGAGTAATGTGCAGGTTGGTTTCAGAGCGGCTTGCATCAAAATTAACTATTTTTTGCACAACATTCATTTTGGCACCAAAGTGATTTTCTCGGCGAGTTAAACATTTTGAGTCATGTACCGGTTGGTTTCAGAGCGGCTTGCATCAAAATTAACAATTTTTTGACGAACATTCATTTTGGAACGAAAGTGATTATCTCGGAGAGTTAAGCATTTTTAGTAATGTGCATGTTGGTTTCAGAGCGGCTTGCATCAAAATTAATTAATTTTTGCCGAACCTTCATTTTGGGAAACAAGTGATTTTCTCGGCGAGTTAAACATTTTGAGTAAAGGACCGGTTGGTTTCAGAGCGGCTTGCATCAAAATTAATTAATTTTTGCCGAACATTCTTTTGGAACCAAAGTGATTATCTCGGAGAGTTAAGCATTTTCAGTAATGTGCAGGTTGGTTTCAGAGCGGCGTGCATCAAAATTAATTAATTTTTGCCGAACATTCATTTTGGGAAAAAATTGATTTTCTCGGCGAGTTAAACATTTTGAGTAATGGACCGGTTGGTTTCAGAGCGGCTTGCATCAAAATTAATTAATTTTTGCCGAACTTCCATTTTGGAACCAAAATGATTATCTCGGAGAGTTAAGCATTTTTAGTAATGTGCCAGTTGGTTTCAGAGCGGCGTGCATCAAAATTAACTATTTTTTGCCGAACATTCATTTTGGGAAATAAGTGATTTTCTCGGCGAGTTGAGCATTTTGAGTAATGTGGAGGTTGGTTTCAGAGCGGCTTGCATCAAAATTAACTATTTTTTGATAAACATTTTGATTAATGGACCGGTTGGTTTCAGAGCTGCTTGCATCAAAATTAATTAATTTTTGCCGAACATTCATTTTGGAAAAAAAGTGATTTTCTCGGCGAGTTGAGCATTTTGAGTAATGTGGAGGTTGGTTTCAGAGAGGCTTGCATCAAAATTAACTATTTTTTGCACAACATTCATTTTGGAACCAAAGTGATTTTCTCGGCGAGTTACGCATTTTGAGGAATGTGCACGTGGGTTTTAGAGCGGCTTGCATCAAAATTAAATATCTTTTGCCGAACTTTCATTTTGGAACCAAAGTGATTTTCTCGGCGAGTTCAGCATTTTGAGTAATGTGCAGGTTGGTTTCAGAGCGGCTTGCATCAAAATTAACTATTTTTTGCACAACATTCATTTTGGGAAAAAAGTGATTTTCTCGGCGAGTTGAGCATTTTGAGTAATGGGCAGGTTGGTTTCAGAGAGGCTTGCATCAAAAGTAACTATTTTTTGCACAACATTCATTTTGGAACCAAAGTGATTATCTCGGAGTGTTAAGCATTTTGAGTAATGTGAAGGTTGGTTTCAGAGCGGCTTCCATCAAAATTTTTACCAAACATTCATTTTGGAACCATAGTGATCATCTCGGATGGTTAAGCATTTTGAGTAATGTGCAGGTTGATTTCAGAGCGGCTTGCATCAAAATTAACAATTTTTTGCCGAACATTCATTTTGGAAAAAAAGTGATTTTCTCGGCGATTTAAGCATTTTGAGTAATGTGCCAGTTGGTTTCAGAGCTGCTTGCATCAAAATTTTTGCCGAACATTCATTTTGGAACCAAAGTGATTTTCTCGGCGAGTTAAACATTTTGAGTAATGTACCGGTTGGTTTCAGAGCGGCTTGCATCAAAATTAACTATTTTTTGCGGAACATTCATTTCGGAATAAAGTGATTTCCTCGGCGAGTTAAGCATTTTGAGTAATTTGCCAGTTGGTTTCAGAGCGGCTTGCATCAAAATTAACTATTTTTTGCGCAACATTCATTTTGGAAATAAAGTGATTTTCCCGGCGAGTTAAGCATTTTGAGTAATGTGCCAGTTGGTTTCAGAGCTGCTTGCTTCAAAATTAATTAATTTTTGACGAAGATTCGTTTTGGAAAAAAAGTGATTTTCTCGGCGAGTTAAGCATTTTGAGCAATGTGCCTGTTGGTTTCAGAGCGGCTTGCATCAAAATTAACTATTATTTGCGCAACATTCATTTTGGAACCAAAGTGATTATCTCGGGGACTTACGCATTTTGAGTAATGTACAGGTTGGTGTCAGAGAGGCTTGCATCAAAATTAACTATTTTTTGACGAACATTCATTTCGGAATAAAGTGATTTCCTCGGCGAGTTAAGCATTTTGAGTAATTTGCCAGTTGGTTTCAGAGCGGCTTGTAACAAAATTAACTATTTTTTGCCGAACATTTTGATTAATGGACCGGTTGGTTTCAGAGCTGCTTGCATCAAAATTAATTAATTTTTGCCGAACATTTATTTTGGAACCAAAGTGATTATCTCGGAGTGTTAAGCATTTTGAGTAATGTGAAGGTTGGTTTCAGAGCGGCTTCCATCAAAATGGTTGCCGAACATTCATTTTGGAACCAAAGTGATTATCTCCGAGAGTTAAGCATTGTAGTAATGTGCAGGTTGGTTTCAGAGCGGCTTGCATCAAAATTAAATATTTTTTGCCGAACATTCATTTTGGGAAAAAAGTGATTTTCTCGGCGAGTTGAGCATTTTGAGTAATGGGCAGGTTGGTTTAGAGAGGCTTGCATCAAAATTAACTATTTTTTGCCGAACATTCATTTTGGAACCAAAGTGATTATCTCGGAGAGTTAAGCATTTGTAGTAATGTGCAGGTTGGTTTCAGAGCGGCTTGCATCAAAATTAACAATTTTTTGCCGAACATTCATTTTGGAACCAAAGTGATTTTCTCGGCGAGTTAAGCATTTTGAGTAATGTGCAGGTTGGTTTCAGAGCGGCTTGCATCAAAATTAACTATTTTTTGCACAACATTCATTTTGGCACCAAAGTGATTTTCTCGGCGAGTTAAACATTTTGAGTAATGTACCGGTTGGTTTCAGAGCGGCTTGCATCAAAATTAATTAATTTTTGACGAACATTCATTTTGGAACGAAAGTGATTATCTCGGAGAGTTAAGCATTTTTAGTAATGTGCATGTTGGTTTCAGAGCGGCTTGCATCAAAATTAATTAATTTTTGCCGAACCTTCATTTTGGGAAAAAAGTGATTTTCTCGGCGAGTTAAACATTTTGAGTAAAGGACCGGTTGGTTTCAGAGCGGCTTGCATCAAAATTAATTAACTTTTGCCGAACATTCATTTTGGAACCAAAGTGATTATCTCGGAGAGTTAAGCATTTTCAGTAATGTGCAGGTTGGTTTCAGAGCGGCGTGCATCAAAATTAATTAATTTTTGCCGAACATTCATTTTGGGAAAAAATTGATTTTCTCGGCGAGTTAAACATTTTGAGTAATGGACCGGTTGGTTTCAGAGCGGCTTGCATCAAAATTAATTAATTTTTGCCGAACTTCCATTTTGGAACCAAAATGATTATCTCGGAGAGTTAAACATTTTTAGTAATGTGCCAGTTGGTTTCAGAGCGGCGTGCATCAAAATTAACTATTTTTTGCCGAACATTCATTTTGGGAAATAAGTGATTTTCTCGGCGAGTTGAGCATTTTGAGTAATGTGGAGGTTGGTTTCAGAGCGGCTTGCATCAAAATTAACTATTTTTTGATAAACATTTTGATTAATGGACCGGTTGGTTTCAGAGCTGCTTGCATCAAAATTAATTAATTTTTGCCGAACATTCATTTTGGAAAAAAAGTGATTTTCTCGGCGAGTTGAGCATTTTGAGTAATGTGGAGGTTGGTTTCAGAGAGGCTTACATCAAAATTAACTATTTTTTGCACAACATTCATTTTGGAACCAAAGTGATTTTCTCGGCGAGTTACGCATTTTGAGGAATGTGCAGGTCGGTTTTAGAGCGGCTTGCATCAAAATTAAATATCTTTTGCCGAACTTTCATTTTGGAACCAAAGTGATTTTCTCGGCGAGTTGAGCATTTTGAGTAATGGGCAGGTTGGTTTTAGAGAGGCTTGCATCAAAAGTAACTATTTTTTGCACAACATTCATTTTGGAACCAAAGTGATTATCTCGGAGTGTTAAGCATTTTGAGTAATGTGAAGGTTGGTTTCAGAGCGGCTTCCATCAAAATTTTTGACGAACATTCATTTTGGAACCAAATGGATTGTCTCGGAGAGTTAAGCATTTGTAGTAATGTGCAGGTTGGTTTCAGAGCGGCTTGCATCAAAATTAACAATTTTTTGCCGAACATTCATTTTGGAACCAAAGTGATTTTCCCGGCGAGTTAAGCATTTTGAGTAATGTGCAGGTTGGTTTCAGAACGGCATGCATCAAAATTAACTATTTTTTGCCAAACATTCGTTTTGGAACCAAAGTGATTATCTCGGCGAGTGAAGCATTTTTAGCAATGTGCAGGTTGGTTTCAGAGCGGCTTGCATCAAAATTAATTAATTTTTGCCGAACATTCATTTTGGGAAAAAAGTGATTTTCTCAGCGAGTTAAACATTTTGAGTAATGTACCGGTTGGTTTCAGAGCGGCTTGCATCAAAATTAATTAATTTTTGCCGAACATTCATTTTGGAAAAAAGTGATTTTCTCGGCGAGTTAAGCATTTTGAGTAATGTGCCAGTTGGTTTCAGAGCGGCTTGCATCAAAATTAACTATTTTTTGCACAACATTCATTTTGGAACTAAAGTGATTATCTCGGAGAGTTAAGCATTTGTAGTATTGTGCAGGTTGGTTTCAGAGCGGCTTGCATCAAAATTAACAATTTTTTGCCGAACATTCATTTTGGAACCAAAGTGATTTTCTCGGCGAGTTAAGCATTTTTAGTAATGTGCATGTTGGTTTCAGAGTGGCTTGCATCAAAATTAATTAATTTTTGCCTAACATTCATTTTGGGAAAAAAGTGATTTTCTCGGCGAGTTAAACATTTTGAGTAATGGACCGGTTGGTTTCAGAGCGGCTTGCATCAAAATTAATTAATTTTTGCCGAACATTCATTTTGGAACTAAAGTGATTATCTCGGAGAGTTAAGCATTTTCAGTAATGTGCAGGTTGGTTTCAGAGCGACGTGCATCAAAATTAATTAATTTTTGCCGAACATTCATTTTGGGAAAAAAGTGATTTTCTCGGCGAGTTAAACATTTTAAGTAATGGACCGGTTGGTTTCAGAGCGGCTTGCATCAAAATTAATTATTTTTTGCCGAACATTCATTTTGGAAAAAAAGTGATTTTCTCGGCGAGTTGAGCATTTTGAGTAATGTGGAGGTTGGTTTCAGAGCGGCTTGCATCAAAATTAACTATTTTTTGATAAACATTTTGATTAATGGACCGGTTGGTTTCAGAGCTGCTTGCATCAAAATTTGCCGAACATTCATTTTGGAAAAAAAGTGATTTTCTCGGCGAGTTGAGCATTTTGAGTAATGTGGAGGTTGGTTTCAGAGAGGCTTGCATCAAAATTAACTATTTTTTGCACAACATTCATTTTGGAACCAAAGTGATTTTCTCGGCGAGTTACGCATTTTGAGGAATGTGCAGGTGGGTTTTAGAGCGGCTTGCATCAAAATTAAATATCTTTTGCCGAACTTTCATTTTGGAACCAAAGTGATTTTCTCGGCGAGTTCAGCATTTTGAGTAATGTGCAGGTTGGTTTCAGAGCGGCTTGCATCAAAATTAACTATTTTTTGCACAACATTCATTTTGGGAAAAAAGTGATTTTCTCGGCGAGTTGTGCATTTTGAGTAATGGGCAGGTTGGTTTCAGAGAGGCTTGCATCAAAAGTAACTATTTTTTGCACAACATTCATTTTGGAACCAAAGTGATTATCTCGGAGGGTTAAGCATTTTGAGTAATGTGCAGGTTGATTTCAGAGCGGCTTGCATCAAAATTAACAATATTTTGCCGAACATTCATTTTGGAAAAAAAGTGATTTTCTCGGCGATTTAAGCATTTTGAGTAATGTGCCAGTTGGTTTCAGAGCTGCTTGCATCAAAATTTTTGCCGAACATTCATTTTGGAACCAAAGTGATTTTCTCGGCGAGTTAAACATTTTGAGTAATGTACCGGTTGGTTTCAGAGCGGCTTGCATCAAAATTAACAATTTTTTGCCGAACATTCATTTTGGAACCAAAGTGATTTTCCCGGCGAGTTAAGCATTTTGAGTAATGTGCAGGTTGGTTTCAGAGCGGCTTGCATGAAAATTAACTATTTTTTGCAAAACATTCATTTTGGAACCAAAGTGATTATCTCGGAGAGTTAAGCATTTTGAGTAATGTGCAGGTTGATTTCAGAGCGGCTTGTATCAAATTTAACAATTTTTTGCCGAACATTCATTTTGGAACCAAAGTGATTTTCTCGGCGAGTTACGCATTTTGAGGAATGTGCAGGTGGGTTTTAGAGCGGCTTGCATCAAAATTAAATATCTTTTGCCGAACTTTCATTTTGGAACCAAAGTGATTTTCTCGGCGAGTTCAGCATTTTGAGTAATGTGCAGGTTGGTTTCAGAGCGGCTTGCATCAAAATTAACTATTTTTTGCACAACATTCATTTTGGAACCAAAGTGATTATCTCGGAGTGTTAAGCATTTTGAGTAATGTGAAGGTTGGTTTCAGAGCGGCTTCCATCAAAATTTTTACCAAACATTCATTTTGGAACCAAAGTGATTATCTCGGATGGTTAAGCATTTTGAGTAATGTGCAGGTTGCTTTCAGAGCGGCTTGCATCAAAATTAACAATTTTTTGCCGAACATTCATTTTGGAAAAAAAGTGATTTTCTCGCCGATTTAAGCATTTTGAGTAATGTGCCAGTTGGTTTCAGAGCTGCTTGCATCAAAATTTTTGCCGAACATTCATTTTGGAACCAAACTGATTTTCTCGGCGAGTTAAACATTTTGAGTAATGGGCAGGTTGGTTTCAGAGAGGCTTGCATCAAAATTAACAATTTTTGCACAACATTCATTTTGGAACCAAAGTGATTATCTCGGGGAGTTAAGCATTTTGTGTAATGTGCCAGTTGGTTTCATCAAAATTGCATCAAAATTAACTATTTTTTGCCGAACATTCATTTCGGAATAAAGTGATTTCCTCGGCGAGTTAAGCATTTTGAGTAATTTGCCAGTTGGTTTCAGAGCGGCTTGTAACAAAATTAACTATTTTTTGCCGAACATTTTGATTAATGGACCGGTTGGTTTCAGAGCTGCTTGCATCAAAATTAACTAATTTTTGCCGAACATTCATTTTGGAACCAAAGTGATTATCTCGGAGTGTTAAGCATTTTGAGTAATGTGAAGGTTGGTTTCAGAGCGGCTTCCATCAAAATGGTTGCCGAACATTCATTTTGGAACCAAAGTGATTATCTCCGAGAGTTAAGCATTGTAGTAATGTGCAGGTTGGTTTCAGAGCGGCTTGCATCAAAATTAACAATTTTTTGCCGAACATTCATTTTGGAACTAAAGTGATTTTCTCGGCGAGTTAAGCATTTTGAGTAATGTGCAGGTTGGTTTCAGAGCGGCTTGCATCAAAATTAACTATTTTTTGCACAACATTCATTTTGGCACCAAAGTGATTTTCTCGGCGAGTTAAACATTTTGAGTCATGTACCGGTTGGTTTCAGAGCGGCTTGCATCAAAATTAACAATTTTTTGACGAACATTCATTTTGGAACGAAAGTGATTATCTCGGAGAGTTAAGCATTTTTAGTAATGTGCATGTTGGTTTCAGAGCGGCTTGCATCAAAATTAATTAATTTTTGCCGAACCTTCATTTTGGGAAACAAGTGATTTTCTCGGCGAGTTAAACATTTTGAGTAAAGGACCGGTTGGTTTCAGAGCGGCTTGCATCAAAATTAATTAATTTTTGCCGAACATTCTTTTGGAACCAAAGTGATTATCTCGGAGAGTTAAGCATTTTCAGTAATGTGCAGGTTGGTTTCAGAGCGGCGTGCATCAAAATTAATTAATTTTTGCCGAACATTCATTTTGGGAAAAAATTGATTTTCTCGGCGAGTTAAACATTTTGAGTAATGGACCGGTTGGTTTCAGAGCGGCTTGCATCAAAATTAATTAATTTTTGCCGAACTTCCATTTTGGAACCAAAATGATTATCTCGGAGAGTTAAGCATTTTTAGTAATGTGCCAGTTGGTTTCAGAGCGGCGTGCATCAAAATTAACTATTTTTTGCCGAACATTCATTTTGGGAAATAAGTGATTTTCTCGGCGAGTTGAGCATTTTGAGTAATGTGGAGGTTGGTTTCAGAGCGGCTTGCATCAAAATTAACTATTTTTTGATAAACATTTTGATTAATGGACCGGTTGGTTTCAGAGCTGCTTGCATCAAAATTAATTAATTTTTGCCGAACATTCATTTTGGAAAAAAAGTGATTTTCTCGGCGAGTTGAGCATTTTGAGTAATGTGGAGGTTGGTTTCAGAGAGGCTTGCATCAAAATTAACTATTTTTTGCACAACATTCATTTTGGAACCAAAGTGATTTTCTCGGCGAGTTACGCATTTTGAGGAATGTGCACGTGGGTTTTAGAGCGGCTTGCATCAAAATTAAATATCTTTTGCCGAACTTTCATTTTGGAACCAAAGTGATTTTCTCGGCGAGTTCAGCATTTTGAGTAATGTGCAGGTTGGTTTCAGAGCGGCTTGCATCAAAATTAACTATTTTTTGCACAACATTCATTTTGGGAAAAAAGTGATTTTCTCGGCGAGTTGAGCATTTTGAGTAATGGGCAGGTTGGTTTCAGAGAGGCTTGCATCAAAAGTAACTATTTTTTGCACAACATTCATTTTGGAACCAAAGTGATTATCTCGGAGTGTTAAGCATTTTGAGTAATGTGAAGGTTGGTTTCAGAGCGGCTTCCATCAAAATTTTTACCAAACATTCATTTTGGAACCATAGTGATCATCTCGGATGGTTAAGCATTTTGAGTAATGTGCAGGTTGATTTCAGAGCGGCTTGCATCAAAATTAACAATTTTTTGCCGAACATTCATTTTGGAAAAAAAGTGATTTTCTCGGCGATTTAAGCATTTTGAGTAATGTGCCAGTTGGTTTCAGAGCTGCTTGCATCAAAATTTTTGCCGAACATTCATTTTGGAACCAAAGTGATTTTCTCGGCGAGTTAAACATTTTGAGTAATGTACCGGTTGGTTTCAGAGCGGCTTGCATCAAAATTAACTATTTTTTGCGGAACATTCATTTCGGAATAAAGTGATTTCCTCGGCGAGTTAAGCATTTTGAGTAATTTGCCAGTTGGTTTCAGAGCGGCTTGCATCAAAATTAACTATTTTTTGCGCAACATTCATTTTGGAAATAAAGTGATTTTCCCGGCGAGTTAAGCATTTTGAGTAATGTGCCAGTTGGTTTCAGAGCTGCTTGCTTCAAAATTAATTAATTTTTGACGAAGATTCGTTTTGGAAAAAAAGTGATTTTCTCGGCGAGTTAAGCATTTTGAGCAATGTGCCTGTTGGTTTCAGAGCGGCTTGCATCAAAATTAACTATTATTTGCGCAACATTCATTTTGGAACCAAAGTGATTATCTCGGGGACTTACGCATTTTGAGTAATGTACAGGTTGGTGTCAGAGAGGCTTGCATCAAAATTAACTATTTTTTGACGAACATTCATTTCGGAATAAAGTGATTTCCTCGGCGAGTTAAGCATTTTGAGTAATTTGCCAGTTGGTTTCAGAGCGGCTTGTAACAAAATTAACTATTTTTTGCCGAACATTTTGATTAATGGACCGGTTGGTTTCAGAGCTGCTTGCATCAAAATTAATTAATTTTTGCCGAACATTTATTTTGGAACCAAAGTGATTATCTCGGAGTGTTAAGCATTTTGAGTAATGTGAAGGTTGGTTTCAGAGCGGCTTCCATCAAAATGGTTGCCGAACATTCATTTTGGAACCAAAGTGATTATCTCCGAGAGTTAAGCATTGTAGTAATGTGCAGGTTGGTTTCAGAGCGGCTTGCATCAAAATTAAATATTTTTTGCCGAACATTCATTTTGGGAAAAAAGTGATTTTCTCGGCGAGTTGAGCATTTTGAGTAATGGGCAGGTTGGTTTAGAGAGGCTTGCATCAAAATTAACTATTTTTTGCCGAACATTCATTTTGGAACCAAAGTGATTATCTCGGAGAGTTAAGCATTTGTAGTAATGTGCAGGTTGGTTTCAGAGCGGCTTGCATCAAAATTAACAATTTTTTGCCGAACATTCATTTTGGAACCAAAGTGATTTTCTCGGCGAGTTAAGCATTTTGAGTAATGTGCAGGTTGGTTTCAGAGCGGCTTGCATCAAAATTAACTATTTTTTGCACAACATTCATTTTGGCACCAAAGTGATTTTCTCGGCGAGTTAAACATTTTGAGTAATGTACCGGTTGGTTTCAGAGCGGCTTGCATCAAAATTAATTAATTTTTGACGAACATTCATTTTGGAACGAAAGTGATTATCTCGGAGAGTTAAGCATTTTTAGTAATGTGCATGTTGGTTTCAGAGCGGCTTGCATCAAAATTAATTAATTTTTGCCGAACCTTCATTTTGGGAAAAAAGTGATTTTCTCGGCGAGTTAAACATTTTGAGTAAAGGACCGGTTGGTTTCAGAGCGGCTTGCATCAAAATTAATTAACTTTTGCCGAACATTCATTTTGGAACCAAAGTGATTATCTCGGAGAGTTAAGCATTTTCAGTAATGTGCAGGTTGGTTTCAGAGCGGCGTGCATCAAAATTAATTAATTTTTGCCGAACATTCATTTTGGGAAAAAATTGATTTTCTCGGCGAGTTAAACATTTTGAGTAATGGACCGGTTGGTTTCAGAGCGGCTTGCATCAAAATTAATTAATTTTTGCCGAACTTCCATTTTGGAACCAAAATGATTATCTCGGAGAGTTAAACATTTTTAGTAATGTGCCAGTTGGTTTCAGAGCGGCGTGCATCAAAATTAACTATTTTTTGCCGAACATTCATTTTGGGAAATAAGTGATTTTCTCGGCGAGTTGAGCATTTTGAGTAATGTGGAGGTTGGTTTCAGAGCGGCTTGCATCAAAATTAACTATTTTTTGATAAACATTTTGATTAATGGACCGGTTGGTTTCAGAGCTGCTTGCATCAAAATTAATTAATTTTTGCCGAACATTCATTTTGGAAAAAAAGTGATTTTCTCGGCGAGTTGAGCATTTTGAGTAATGTGGAGGTTGGTTTCAGAGAGGCTTACATCAAAATTAACTATTTTTTGCACAACATTCATTTTGGAACCAAAGTGATTTTCTCGGCGAGTTACGCATTTTGAGGAATGTGCAGGTCGGTTTTAGAGCGGCTTGCATCAAAATTAAATATCTTTTGCCGAACTTTCATTTTGGAACCAAAGTGATTTTCTCGGCGAGTTGAGCATTTTGAGTAATGGGCAGGTTGGTTTTAGAGAGGCTTGCATCAAAAGTAACTATTTTTTGCACAACATTCATTTTGGAACCAAAGTGATTATCTCGGAGTGTTAAGCATTTTGAGTAATGTGAAGGTTGGTTTCAGAGCGGCTTCCATCAAAATTTTTGACGAACATTCATTTTGGAACCAAATGGATTGTCTCGGAGAGTTAAGCATTTGTAGTAATGTGCAGGTTGGTTTCAGAGCGGCTTGCATCAAAATTAACAATTTTTTGCCGAACATTCATTTTGGAACCAAAGTGATTTTCCCGGCGAGTTAAGCATTTTGAGTAATGTGCAGGTTGGTTTCAGAACGGCATGCATCAAAATTAACTATTTTTTGCCAAACATTCGTTTTGGAACCAAAGTGATTATCTCGGCGAGTGAAGCATTTTTAGCAATGTGCAGGTTGGTTTCAGAGCGGCTTGCATCAAAATTAATTAATTTTTGCCGAACATTCATTTTGGGAAAAAAGTGATTTTCTCAGCGAGTTAAACATTTTGAGTAATGTACCGGTTGGTTTCAGAGCGGCTTGCATCAAAATTAATTAATTTTTGCCGAACATTCATTTTGGAAAAAAGTGATTTTCTCGGCGAGTTAAGCATTTTGAGTAATGTGCCAGTTGGTTTCAGAGCGGCTTGCATCAAAATTAACTATTTTTTGCACAACATTCATTTTGGAACTAAAGTGATTATCTCGGAGAGTTAAGCATTTGTAGTATTGTGCAGGTTGGTTTCAGAGCGGCTTGCATCAAAATTAACAATTTTTTGCCGAACATTCATTTTGGAACCAAAGTGATTTTCTCGGCGAGTTAAGCATTTTTAGTAATGTGCATGTTGGTTTCAGAGTGGCTTGCATCAAAATTAATTAATTTTTGCCTAACATTCATTTTGGGAAAAAAGTGATTTTCTCGGCGAGTTAAACATTTTGAGTAATGGACCGGTTGGTTTCAGAGCGGCTTGCATCAAAATTAATTAATTTTTGCCGAACATTCATTTTGGAACTAAAGTGATTATCTCGGAGAGTTAAGCATTTTCAGTAATGTGCAGGTTGGTTTCAGAGCGACGTGCATCAAAATTAATTAATTTTTGCCGAACATTCATTTTGGGAAAAAAGTGATTTTCTCGGCGAGTTAAACATTTTAAGTAATGGACCGGTTGGTTTCAGAGCGGCTTGCATCAAAATTAATTATTTTTTGCCGAACATTCATTTTGGAAAAAAAGTGATTTTCTCGGCGAGTTGAGCATTTTGAGTAATGTGGAGGTTGGTTTCAGAGCGGCTTGCATCAAAATTAACTATTTTTTGATAAACATTTTGATTAATGGACCGGTTGGTTTCAGAGCTGCTTGCATCAAAATTTGCCGAACATTCATTTTGGAAAAAAAGTGATTTTCTCGGCGAGTTGAGCATTTTGAGTAATGTGGAGGTTGGTTTCAGAGAGGCTTGCATCAAAATTAACTATTTTTTGCACAACATTCATTTTGGAACCAAAGTGATTTTCTCGGCGAGTTACGCATTTTGAGGAATGTGCAGGTGGGTTTTAGAGCGGCTTGCATCAAAATTAAATATCTTTTGCCGAACTTTCATTTTGGAACCAAAGTGATTTTCTCGGCGAGTTCAGCATTTTGAGTAATGTGCAGGTTGGTTTCAGAGCGGCTTGCATCAAAATTAACTATTTTTTGCACAACATTCATTTTGGGAAAAAAGTGATTTTCTCGGCGAGTTGTGCATTTTGAGTAATGGGCAGGTTGGTTTCAGAGAGGCTTGCATCAAAAGTAACTATTTTTTGCACAACATTCATTTTGGAACCAAAGTGATTATCTCGGAGGGTTAAGCATTTTGAGTAATGTGCAGGTTGATTTCAGAGCGGCTTGCATCAAAATTAACAATATTTTGCCGAACATTCATTTTGGAAAAAAAGTGATTTTCTCGGCGATTTAAGCATTTTGAGTAATGTGCCAGTTGGTTTCAGAGCTGCTTGCATCAAAATTTTTGCCGAACATTCATTTTGGAACCAAAGTGATTTTCTCGGCGAGTTAAACATTTTGAGTAATGTACCGGTTGGTTTCAGAGCGGCTTGCATCAAAATTAACTATTTTTTGCGGAACATTCATTTCGGAATAAAGTGATTTCCTCGGCGAGTTAAGCATTTTGAGTAATTTGCCAGTTGGTTTCAGAGCGGCTTGCATCAAAATTAACTATTTTTTGCGCAACATTCATTTTGGAAATAAAGTGATTTTCCCGGCGAGTTAAGCATTTTGAGTAATGTGCCAGTTGGTTTCAGAGCTGCTTGCTTCAAAATTAATTAATTTTTGACGAAGATTCGTTTTGGAAAAAAAGTGATTTTCTCGGCGAGTTAAGCATTTTGAGCAATGTGCCTGTTGGTTTCAGAGCGGCTTGCATCAAAATTAACTATTATTTGCGCAACATTCATTTTGGAACCAAAGTGATTATCTCGGGGACTTACGCATTTTGAGTAATGTACAGGTTGGTGTCAGAGAGGCTTGCATCAAAATTAACTATTTTTTGCCGAACATTCATTTCGGAATAAAGTGATTTCCTCGGCGAGTTAAGCATTTTGAGTAATTTGCCAGTTGGTTTCAGAGCGGCTTGTAACAAAATTAACTATTTTTTGCACAACATTCATTTTGGAACCAAAGTGATTATCTCGGAGGGTTAAGCATTTTGAGTAATGTGCAGGTTGGTTTCAGCGCGGCTTGCATCAAAATTTTTGCCGAACATTCATTTTTGAACCAAAGTGATTATCTCGGAGAGTTAAGCATTTTTAGTAGTGTGCAGGTTGGTTTCAGAGCGGCTTGCATCAAAATTAACTATTTCTTGCCGAACATTCATTTTGGAAAAAAAGTGATTTTCTCGGCGATTTAAGCATTTTGAGTAATGTGCCAGTTGGTTTCAGAGCGGCTTGCATCAAAATTTTTGCCGAACATTCATTTTGGAACCAAACTGATTTTCTCGGCGAGTTAAACATTTTGAGTAATGGGCAGGTTGGTTTCAGAGCGGCTTGCATCAAAATTAACTATTTTTTGCACAACATTCATTTTGGGAAAAAAGTGATTTTCTCGGCGAGTTGTGCATTTTGAGTAATGGGCAGGTTGGTTTCAGAGAGGCTTGCATCAAAAGTAACTATTTTTTGCACAACATTCATTTTGGAACCAAAGTGATTATCTCGGAGGGTTAAGCATTTTGAGTAATGTGCAGGTTGATTTCAGAGCGGCTTGCATCAAAATTAACAATATTTTGCCGAACATTCATTTTGGAAAAAAAGTGATTTTCTCGGCGATTTAAGCATTTTGAGTAATGTGCCAGTTGGTTTCAGAGCTGCTTGCATCAAAATTTTTGCCGAACATTCATTTTGGAACCAAAGTGATTTTCTCGGCGAGTTAAACATTTTGAGTAATGTACCGGTTGGTTTCAGAGCGGCTTGCATCAAAATTAACTATTTTTTGCGGAACATTCATTTCGGAA
Source organism: Scyliorhinus torazame (assembly GCF_047496885.1). Lineage (NCBI taxonomy): Eukaryota > Metazoa > Chordata > Chondrichthyes > Carcharhiniformes > Scyliorhinidae > Scyliorhinus > Scyliorhinus torazame. The sequence continues at coordinate 22,069 of NW_027308048.1, read as the reverse complement.
TAAAGTGATTTCCTCGGCGAGTTAAGCATTTTGAGTAATTTGCCAGTTGGTTTCAGAGCGGCTTGCATCAAAATTAACTATTTTTTGCGCAACATTCATTTTGGAAATAAAGTGATTTTCCCGGCGAGTTAAGCATTTTGAGTAATGTGCCAGTTGGTTTCAGAGCTGCTTGCTTCAAAATTAATTAATTTTTGACGAAGATTCGTTTTGGAAAAAAAGTGATTTTCTCGGCGAGTTAAGCATTTTGAGCAATGTGCCTGTTGGTTTCAGAGCGGCTTGCATCAAAATTAACTATTATTTGCGCAACATTCATTTTGGAACCAAAGTGATTATCTCGGGGACTTACGCATTTTGAGTAATGTACAGGTTGGTGTCAGAGAGGCTTGCATCAAAATTAACTATTTTTTGCCGAACATTCATTTCGGAATAAAGTGATTTCCTCGGCGAGTTAAGCATTTTGAGTAATTTGCCAGTTGGTTTCAGAGCGGCTTGTAACAAAATTAACTATTTTTTGCACAACATTCATTTTGGAACCAAAGTGATTATCTCGGAGGGTTAAGCATTTTGAGTAATGTGCAGGTTGGTTTCAGCGCGGCTTGCATCAAAATTTTTGCCGAACATTCATTTTTGAACCAAAGTGATTATCTCGGAGAGTTAAGCATTTTTAGTAGTGTGCAGGTTGGTTTCAGAGCGGCTTGCATCAAAATTAACTATTTCTTGCCGAACATTCATTTTGGAAAAAAAGTGATTTTCTCGGCGATTTAAGCATTTTGAGTAATGTGCCAGTTGGTTTCAGAGCGGCTTGCATCAAAATTTTTGCCGAACATTCATTTTGGAACCAAACTGATTTTCTCGGCGAGTTAAACATTTTGAGTAATGGGCAGGTTGGTTTCAGAGAGGCTTGCATCAAAATTAACAATTTTTGCACAACATTCATTTTGGAACCAAAGTGATTATCTCGGAGTGTTAAGCATTTTGAGTAATGTGAAGGTTGGTTTCAGAGCGGCTTCCATCAAAATGGTTGCCGAACATTCATTTTGGAACCAAAGTGATTATCTCCGAGAGTTAAGCATTGTAGTAATGTGCAGGTTGGTTTCAGAGCGGCTTGCATCAAAATTAAATATTTTTTGCCGAACATTCATTTTGGAACCAAAGTGATTTTCCCGGCGAGTTAAGCATTTTGAGTAATGTGCCAGTTGGTTTCAGAGCGGCTTGCATCAAAATTAATTAATTTTTGCCGAACATTCATTTTGGAAAAAAGTGATTTTCTCGGCGAGTTAAGCATTTTGAGTAATGTGCTAGTTGGTTACAGAGCGGCTTGCATCAAAATTAATTAATTTTTGCCGATCATTCATTTTGGAACCAAAGTGATTATCTCGGAGAGTTAAGCATTTTCAGTAATGTGCAGGTTGGTTTCAGAGCGGCGTGCATCAAAATTAACTATTTTTTGCCGAACATTCATTTTGTGAAAAAAGTGATTTCCTCGGCGATTTAAGCATTTTGAGTAATGTGCCAGTTGGTTTCAGAGCGGCTTGCATCAAAATTTTTGCCGAACATTCATTTTGGAACCAAACTGATTTTCTCGGCGAGTTAAACATTTTGAGTAATGGGCAGGTTGGTTTCAGAGAGGCTTGCATCAAAATTAACAATTTTTGCACAACATTCATTTTGGAACCAAAGTGATTATCTCGGAGTGTTAAGCATTTTGAGTAATGTGCAGGTTGGTTTCAGAGCGGCTTGCATCAAAATTAAATATTTTTTGCCGAACATTCATTTTGGAACCAAAGTGATTTTCCCGGCGAGTTAAGCATTTTGAGTAATGTGCCAGTTGGTTTCAGAGCGGCTTGCATCAAAATTAATTAATTTTTGCCGAACATTCATTTTGGGAAAAGAGTGATTTTCTCGGCGAGTTGAGCATTTTCAGTAATGTGCAGGTTGGTTTCAGAGCGGCGTGCATCAAAATTAACTATTTTTTGCCGAACATTCATTTTGTGAAAAAAGTGATTTCCTCGGCGAGTTGAGCATTTTGAGTAATGTGGAGGTTGGTTTCAGAGAGGCTTGCATCAAAATTAACTATTTTTTGCGCAACATTCATTTTGTGAAAAAAGTGATTTCCTCGGCGAGTTGAGCATTTTGAGTAATGTGGAGGTTGGTTTCAGAGAGGCTTGCATCAAAATTAACTATTTTTTGCGCAACATTCATTTTGGAACCAAAGTGATTATCTCGGAGGGTTAAGCATTTTGAGTAATGTGAAGCTTGGTTACAGAGCGGCTTGCATCAAAATTAATTAATTTTTGCCGAACTTCCATTTTGGAACCAAAATGATTATCTCGGAGAGTAATGCATTTTTAGTGATGTGCCAGTTGGTTTCAGAGAGGCGTGCATCAAAATTAACTATTTTTTGCCGAACATTCATTTTGGGAAATAAGTGATTTTCTCGGCGAGTTGAGCATTTTGAGTAATGTGGAGGTTGGTTTCAGAGCGGCTTGCATCAAAATTAACTATTTTTTGATAAACATTTTGATTAATGGACCGGTTGGTTTCAGAGCGGCTTGCATCAAAATTAACTAATTTTTGCCGAACATTCATTTTGTGAAAAAAGTGATTTTCTCGGCGAGTTGAGCATTTTGAGTAATGTGGAGGTTGGTTTCAGAGCTGCTTGCATCAAAATTTTTGCCGAACATTCATTTTGGAACCAAAGTGATTTTCTCGGCGAGTTAAACATTTTGAGTAATGTACCGGTTGGTTTCAGAGCGGCTTGCATCAAAATTAACTATTTTTTGCGGAACATTCATTTCGGAATAAAGTGATTTCCTCGGCGAGTTAAGCATTTTGAGTAATTTGCCAGTTGGTTTCAGAGCGGCTTGTAACAAAATTAACTATTTTTTGCACAACATTCATTTTGGAACCAAAGTGATTATCTCGGAGGGTTAAGCATTTTGAGTAATGTGCAGGTTGGTTTCAGCGCGGCTTGCATCAAAATTTTTGCCGAACATTCATTTTTGAACCAAAGTGATTATCTCGGAGAGTTAAGCATTTTTAGTAGTGTGCAGGTTGGTTTCAGAGCGGCTTGCATCAAAATTAACTATTTCTTGCCGAACATTCATTTTGGAAAAAAAGTGATTTTCTCGGCGATTTAAGCATTTTGAGTAATGTGCCAGTTGGTTTCAGAGCGGCTTGCATCAAAATTTTTGCCGAACATTCATTTTGGAACCAAACTGATTTTCTCGGCGAGTTAAACATTTTGAGTAATGGGCAGGTTGGTTTCAGAGAGGCTTGCATCAAAATTAACAATTTTTGCACAACATTCATTTTGGAACCAAAGTGATTATCTCGGAGTGTTAAGCATTTTGAGTAATGTGAAGGTTGGTTTCAGAGCGGCTTCCATCAAAATGGTTGCCGAACATTCATTTTGGAACCAAAGTGATTATCTCCGAGAGTTAAGCATTGTAGTAATGTGCAGGTTGGTTTCAGAGCGGCTTGCATCAAAATTAAATATTTTTTGCCGAACATTCATTTTGGAACCAAAGTGATTTTCCCGGCGAGTTAAGCATTTTGAGTAATGTGCCAGTTGGTTTCAGAGCGGCTTGCATCAAAATTAATTAATTTTTGCCGAACATTCATTTTGGAAAAAAGTGATTTTCTCGGCGAGTTAAGCATTTTGAGTAATGTGCTAGTTGGTTACAGAGCGGCTTGCATCAAAATTAATTAATTTTTGCCGATCATTCATTTTGGAACCAAAGTGATTATCTCGGAGAGTTAAGCATTTTCAGTAATGTGCAGGTTGGTTTCAGAGCGGCGTGCATCAAAATTAACTATTTTTTGCCGAACATTCATTTTGTGAAAAAAGTGATTTCCTCGGCGATTTAAGCATTTTGAGTAATGTGCCAGTTGGTTTCAGAGCGGCTTGCATCAAAATTTTTGCCGAACATTCATTTTGGAACCAAACTGATTTTCTCGGCGAGTTAAACATTTTGAGTAATGGGCAGGTTGGTTTCAGAGAGGCTTGCATCAAAATTAACAATTTTTGCACAACATTCATTTTGGAACCAAAGTGATTATCTCGGAGTGTTAAGCATTTTGAGTAATGTGCAGGTTGGTTTCAGAGCGGCTTGCATCAAAATTAAATATTTTTTGCCGAACATTCATTTTGGAACCAAAGTGATTTTCCCGGCGAGTTAAGCATTTTGAGTAATGTGCCAGTTGGTTTCAGAGCGGCTTGCATCAAAATTAATTAATTTTTGCCGAACATTCATTTTGGGAAAAGAGTGATTTTCTCGGCGAGTTGAGCATTTTCAGTAATGTGCAGGTTGGTTTCAGAGCGGCGTGCATCAAAATTAACTATTTTTTGCCGAACATTCATTTTGTGAAAAAAGTGATTTCCTCGGCGAGTTGAGCATTTTGAGTAATGTGGAGGTTGGTTTCAGAGAGGCTTGCATCAAAATTAACTATTTTTTGCGCAACATTCATTTTGTGAAAAAAGTGATTTCCTCGGCGAGTTGAGCATTTTGAGTAATGTGGAGGTTGGTTTCAGAGAGGCTTGCATCAAAATTAACTATTTTTTGCGCAACATTCATTTTGGAACCAAAGTGATTATCTCGGAGGGTTAAGCATTTTGAGTAATGTGAAGCTTGGTTACAGAGCGGCTTGCATCAAAATTAATTAATTTTTGCCGAACTTCCATTTTGGAACCAAAATGATTATCTCGGAGAGTAATGCATTTTTAGTGATGTGCCAGTTGGTTTCAGAGAGGCGTGCATCAAAATTAACTATTTTTTGCCGAACATTCATTTTGGGAAATAAGTGATTTTCTCGGCGAGTTGAGCATTTTGAGTAATGTGGAGGTTGGTTTCAGAGCGGCTTGCATCAAAATTAACTATTTTTTGATAAACATTTTGATTAATGGACCGGTTGGTTTCAGAGCGGCTTGCATCAAAATTAACTAATTTTTGCCGAACATTCATTTTGTGAAAAAAGTGATTTTCTCGGCGAGTTGAGCATTTTGAGTAATGTGGAGGTTGGTTTCAGAGAGGCTTGCATCAAAATTAACTATTTTTTGCACAACATTCATTTTGGAACCAAAGTGATTATCTCCGAGAGTTAAGCATTTGTAGTAATGTGCAGGTTGGTTTCAGAGCGGCTTGCATCAAAATTCACAATTTTTTGCCGAACATTCATTTTGGAACCAAAGTGATTTTCTCGGCGAGTTAAGCATTTTGAGTAATGTGCAGGTTGGTTTCAGAGCGGCTTGCATCAAAATTAACTATTTTTTGCACAACATTCATTTTGGAACCAAAGTGATTTTCTCGGCGAGTTAAACATTTTGAGTAATGTACCGGTTGGTTTCAGAGCGGCTTGCATCAAAATTAATTAATTTTTGCCGAACATTCATTTTGGGAAAAAAGTGATTTTCTCGGCGAGTTAAGCATTTTTAGTAATGTGCAGGTTGGTTTCAGAGCGGCTTTCATCAAAATTAATTAATTTTTGCCGAACATTCATTTTGGGAAAAAAGTGATTTTCTCGGCGAGTTAAACATTTTGAGTAATGGACCGGTTGGTTTCAGAGCGGCTTGCATCAAAATTAATTAATTTTTGCCGAACTTCCATTTTGGAACCAAAATGATTATCTCGGAAAGTTAAGCATTTTTAGTAATGTGCCAGTTGGTTTCAGAGCGGCGTGCATCAAAATTAACTATTTTTTGCCGAACATTCATTTTGGGAAATAAGTGATTTTCTCGGCGAGTTGAGCATTTTGAGTAATGTGGAGGTTTGGTTTCAGAGCGGCTTGCATCAAAATTAACTATGAACATTCATTTTGGAAAAAAAGTGATTTTCTCGGCGAGTTAAGCATTTTGAGTAATGTGCCAGTTGGTTTCAGAGCGGCTTGCATCAAAATTAATTAATTTTTGCCGAACATTCATTTTGGAACCAAAGTGATTATCTCGGAGAGTTAAGCATTTTCAGTAATGTGCAGGTTGGTTTCAGAGCGGCGTGCATCAAAATTAACTATTTTTTGCCGAACATTCATTTTGTGAAAAAAGTGATTTTCTCGGCGAGTTGAGCATTTTGAGTAATGTGGAGGTTGGTTTCAGAGAGGCTTGCATCAAAATTAACTATTTTTTGCACAACATTCATTTTGGAACAAAAAGTGATTATCTCGGAGAGTTAAGCATTTTTAGTAATGTGCAGGTTGGTTTCAGAGCGGCTTGCATCAAAATTAATTAATTTTTGCCGAACTTCCATTTTGGAACCAAAATGAGTATCTCGGAGAGTAAAGCATTTTTAGTGATGTGCCAGTTGGTTTCAGAGAGGCGTGCATCAAAATTAACTATTTTTTGCCGAACATTCATTTTGGGAAATAAGTGATTTTCTCGGCGAGTTGAGCATTTTGAGTAATGTGGAGGTTGGTTTCAGAGCGCCTTGCATCAAAATTAACTATTTTTTGATAAACATTTTGATTAATGGACCGGTTGGTTTCAGAGCGGCTTGCATCAAAATTAATTAATTTTTGCCGAACATTCATTTTGGAAAAAAAGTGATTTTCTCGGCGAGTTAAGCATTTTGAGTAATGTGCCAGTTGGTTTCAGAGCGGCTTGCATCAAAATTAATTAATTTTTGCCGAACATTCATTTTGGAACCAAAGTGATTATCTCGGAGAGTTAAGCATTTTCAGCAATGTGCAGGTTGGTTTCAGAGCGGCGTGCATCAAAATTAACTATTTTTTGCCGAACATTCATTTTGTGAAAAAAGTGATTTTCTCGGCGAGTTGAGCATTTTGAGTAATGTGGAGGTTGGTTTCAGAGAGGCTTGCATCAAAATTAACTATTTTTTGCACAACATTCATTTTGGAACCAAAGTGATTATCTCGGAGAGTTAAGCATTTGTAGTAATGTGCAGGTTGGTTTCAGAGCGGCTTGCATCAAAATTAACAATTTTTTGCCGAACATTCATTTTGGAACCAAAGTGATTTTCTCGGCGAGTTAAGCATTTTGAGTAATGTGCAGGTTGGTTTCAGAGCGGCTTGCATCAAAATTAACTATTTTTTGCACAACATTCATTTTGGAAAAAGTGATTTTCTCGGCGAGTTAAACATTTTGAGTAATGTACCGGTTGGTTTCAGAGCGGCTTGCATCAAAATTAATTAATTTTTGCCGAACATTCATTTTGGGAAAAAAGTGATTTTCTCGGCGAGTTAAGCATTTTTAGTAATGTGCAGGATGGTTTCAGAGCGGCTTTCATCAAAATTAATTAATTTTTGCCGAACATTCATTTTGGGAAAAAAGTGATTTTCTCGGCGAGTTAAACATTTTGAGTAATGGACCGGTTGGTTTCAGAGCGGCTTGCATCAAAATTAATTAATTTTTGCCGAACTTCCATTTTGGAACCAAAATGATTATCTCGGAGAGTTAAGCATTTTTAGTAATGTGCCAGTTGGTTTCAGAGCGGCGTGCATCAAAATTAACTATTTTTTGCCGAACATTCATTTTGGGAAATAAGTGATTTTCTCGGCGAGTTGAGCATTTTGAGTAATGTGGAGGTTGGTTTCAGAGCGGCTTGCATCAAAATTAACTATTTTTTGATAAACATTTTGATTAATGGACCGGTTGGTTTCAGAGCTGCTTGCATCAAAATTAATTAATTTTTGCCGAACATTCATTTTGGAAAAAAAGTGATTTTCTCGGCGAGTTAAGCATTTTGAGTAATGTGCCAGTTGGTTTTAGAGCGGCTTGCATCAAAATTAATTAATTTTTGCCGAACATTCATTTTGGAACCAAAGTGATTATCTCGGAGAGTTAAGCATTTTCAGTAATGTGCAGGTTGGTTTCAGAGCGGCTTGCATCAAAATTAACTATTTTTTGCACAACATTCATTTTGGAACCAAAGTGATTATCTCGGAGGGTTAGGCATTTTGAGTAATGTGCATGTTGGTTTCAGAGCGGCTTGCATCAAAATTAATTAATTTTTGCACAACATTCATTTTGGAACCAAAGTGATTATCTCGGAGAGTTAAGCATTTGTAGTAAAGTGCAGGTTGGTTTCAGAGCGGCTTACTTCAAAATTAACAATTTTTTGCCGAACATTCATTTTGGAACCAAAGTGATTATCTCGGAGAGTTAAACATTTGAGTAATGTGCAGGTTGATTTCAGAGCGGCTTGCATCAAAATTAACAATTTTTTGCCAAACATTCATTTTGGAAAAAAAGCGATTTTCTCGGCGAGTTGAGCATTTTGAGTAATTTGCCAGTTGGTTTCAGAGCGGCTTGCATCAAAATTAACTGCGAATGCCAGTCACTCGGTGAGTCAGTAAACATTAATATTATTTGCTTGACAATTAAGACCCTGATGTTGCTCTCAGCTGCGCATGTCAGTCAATGGGACTATCAGTCACCGGGAGTGTCAGTTACCGATAGAGCCAGTCAACGATAGAGTCAGCCACCGGGGTAGGCAGTCAGCGATAGAGATAGTCACCGGGAGAATCAGTTACCGATAGAACCAGTAAAAGATAGATACAGTCACCGGGAGAGTCAGTCACCGAGGAGTCAGTCATCGGGAGAGTCAGTCACCAATAGAGTCAGTCACCGGGAGAGTCATTCACCGGGACAGTCAGTCACCGATAGATTCAGTCACTGGGAGAGTCAGTCACCGATAGACTCAGTCACCGGGACAGTCGGTCCCCGGGAGAGTCAGTCACAGAGAGAGCCAGTCACCGGGCGAGTCAGTCACCGTTAGAGCCGGTCAACGAGAGAGTCAGTCGCAGATAGAGTCAGTCACCGGGAGAGTCAGTCACCGGGACAGTCAGTCACCGATGAGTCAGTCATCGGAAGAATCAGTCATCGATAGAGTCAGTCACCGGGAGAGTCATTCACCGGGACAGACAGTCACCAATAGAATCAGTCACAGGGAGAGTCAGTCATCGATAGAGTCAGTCACCGGGAGAATCAGTCACGCTGAATCAGTCACCAATAGAGGCAGTCACCGGGACAATCAGTCACCGAGTGACCGCCATTCAGGTGACCGTCACTTCCGGTGACTGTCTCACCTAATGATTGACTCTCCCAGTGATTGAGTCATTGCCAGTAACTGACTGAAATCCCAATTGACTGACATTCCCAGTGACTATCTCTCCCCGTGACTGACCTCTCAGGGGAATGCCATTCCTGGTGACTGACATTCCCAATGCTTGACATTTTGCATTGCATTGCTTTCCCAGTGACTGACATTCGCAGTTACTGAGATTCCCAGTAGCTTACTTGCCAAGTGAAGACATTCCTGGTGACTGATTCTCCCTGTTACTAACATTCCCGTGATTACCTCTACTGGTGACTGTCTCTCCCAGTGACTGAATTTCCCAATGACCGTCTCGCCCACCGATTGACTCTCCCAGTGATTGTGTCTCCAGGTGACTGAACTTCCTTTTGACTGACATTCCTGGTGACAGCACCTTCTTGTCACTGGCTCTCCCATTCATTGACTCTCCCAGTTACTGACTGTCCTTGTCACTGGTTTTCCCATTCCCTGACTTGCCCAGGGACTTATTTTCAAAGTGAATGATATTCTCAGTGATTGATATCGCTGTGACTTACATTTCCAGTGATTGGCATTCCCGGTGACTGACATTCCCAGTTCCCAATGACTCATATTCCCTGTGATTGATAATCCCGATGAATGATAATCCCGGTGATTGAAACTTCCAGTGACTGAATTCCCTTTGACTTACATTGCCAGTAACTGATATTCTCCCTTTGACTGGCATTCCCAGTTACTGACATTCCCTTTTATTGAAATTTCCGATGGCTGATATTCACCATGACTGACATTCCCACTGATTTACGTCCAAGGTAACTCTTTTTGTCAAGTGAATGATATGCTCAGTGACTGACACTGTAAGTGACTGAGTTTTTCATGCAATGTTGGAAGCATTGGCTCGTCTAAACTTTCTTGCCGATCCCTAATTGCCCTCGGGAACTTGAGAAGATGTGTGGAGCTGCCTCCTTTTACCATTACAGATGGAAACTGAAATAATTCAGTTGACACCATTCAGGGTGTGATATAACAGTTAACATTTATTTCTAAATATTCAGTAAACAATTCTGTAACCATTATTTAAATCACGCACAACTATTCAAATCTCCAAATTTCAAACTGATCAAAGAGAACACATCATCCAGCATACTCTCAAATTACATAGGTTGTTAATGGTTAGAACACATCCTGAATACACAACAGGGACTTATTGGGGCAGCACGGTGGCACAGTTGTTAGAATTGCTGCCTCACGGCGTTGAGGTTCCAGGATCGATCCCGGCGCTGGGACACTGTCCGTGTGGAGTTTGCACGCACTCCCTGTGTTCGTAAAGATGTGCAGGCTAGGTGGATTGGTCACGCTAAAATTGCTCCTTAATTGGAAACAAAATGAATTGTGTACTCAATAGACATAGGAGCAGAATTAGGCCACTCGCCCCATCGAGTCCTCTCTGCCATTCAATCATGGCTGATATTTTTCTCGTCCCCATTCTTCTGCGTTCTCCCCATAACCCTGTTTCCCTTATTAATCAAAAACTATCTGTCTTAACGACACCGTGATTTGGCCTCTACAGACGTCTGTGGCAAAGAGTTCCACAGATTCAGCACCCTCTGGCTGAAGAAATTCCTCCATATCTCTATTTTAAAGGGTCGTCCCTTTATTCTGAGATTGTGTTCTCTGCTTCTAGTTTTTCCAACAAATGGAAACATCCTCTCCATGTGCACTCTGTCCAGGTCTCACAGTGTCCTGTGAGTTTCAATGATCCCCCTGTTCCTTCTAAACTCCAATGAGTACAGACCCAGAGTTCTCAACCGTTCCTCATACGACAAGCTGTTCATTCCAGTGATCATTTTGTGAACCTCTGGACCCTTTCCAAGGCTAGCACATCCTTCCTTAGATACGAGGCCCCGAATTGCTCACAGTGCTCCAAATGGGGCCTGACCAGAGCCTTATAAAGCCTCATAAGTACATCCCTGGACTTACTTGTATTCCAGCCCTCTTGACATGAAAGCTAACATTGCATTTTCCTTCCTGACTGCCGACTGAACCTGCACGTTAACCTTAAGAGAATTGTGAACAAGGACTCCCAAGTCCCTTTGTGCTTCTGATTTCCTAAGCATTTCCCCGTTTAGAAAAATGTCTGTGCCGCAATTCCTCCTTCCAAAGTGCATAAACTCACACTTTTCCTCATTGTATTCCATCTGCCACTTGTTTGCCCGCTCTGCAAGCCTTTCCAAATCCTTCTACAGCCCGCCTGCTTGCTCAATACTACCTAGCCCTCTACAGATCTTTGTATCATCTGCAAACTTGGCAACAATACCTGAAGTTCCTTCTTCCATATCACTAATGTATATTGTGAAAGGTTGTGGTCCCAGCACCGACCCCTAAGGCACAGCACTAGTCACCGGCTGCCATCCTGAAAAAGATCCCTTTATCCCAACTCTCTGCCTCCCGCCAATCAAGCAATCCTCTAATCATGCCAGGATCTTACCCTTAACACCATGGGTTCTTAACCTATTTAACAGGCGGAGAAACGCGGAGTCCCTGGTGAATACTGGTTCTCCTTTGCCTAACTTCCTTGTTACTTCCTCAAAGAACTCTAATACATTTTTCAGACATGACATCCCCTTGACGCAGCCATGCTGACTCAGTCCTATTTTATCATGCACTTCCAAGAACTCCGCAATCTCATCTTTAATAATGGACGAAAATCTTACCAATGACCGAAGTTTGGCTAACCAGCATTTAATTACCCGTTTCAGCCTCCCTCCCTTCTTAAAGGGTGTTACATTAGCCACTTTCCAGTCCTCTGGAAACCTTCCTGCCTCCAGTGATTCTTGAAAGATCACCACCAATCACCTCCTGATCTATCTCTTTTAGAATCCTGGGGTGTAGTCTATCCGGTCCAGGTGATTTATCTATCTTCAGACGTTTCAGTTTCCCCAGGACCTTCTCCTTAGTAATGGCCACTGCACTCACCTCTGCCCCCTGGTTCACGTGGAGCTCTGGCATCCCACTGGAGTCTTCTACCGTAAAGGCTGATACAAAGTAACTATTCAGTTCGTCTGCCATTTCTTTATTTCCTATTATTACTTCGTCAGCCACATAGTCCAATTACATTTTTTGCCTCTCTCTTACCTTTATTGAAAAACTCTTCCTATCTTCCTTTATATTACTAGCTAGCTTGCACTCATATTTCATCCTCTCTCCCCTTATTGTTTTTTTAGCTGTCCTTTGCTCGCAAATAAAGGCTTCCCAATCCTGTGGCTTCCCATAAATCCTTGCCACTTTCTATGCTTTTTCATTTACTTTTATGCTGTCCTTGTCTTCCCTCGTCAGCTATGGATGCCTTCTCCTCCACTTGCCATGTTTTCTCCTCTTTGGCATGCATTTCTTTTGTGCCTTCCGAATAATCCCCAAAAACATTGCCATTGCTGTTCGACTGTCTTCCCTGCTGGGCGCCTTTTCCAATCAACTCTGGCCAGCTCCTCTCTCATATCTTTGTAGTTGCCCTTATTTATTTGTAAAACCGTTCCATCTGATTGCAGCTTCTCTCTCTCGAACTGCAGAGTAAATGCCATCATATTGTGTTCACTGTTCCCTAAGGGTTCCTTCACCTTAAGTTTCCTAATCAAGTCTGCCTCATTACACATCACCAAATCCAGATTTGCCTGTTCCCTAGTAGGCTCTGTCACAAGCTGCTTCTAAAAAACATCTCATAGACATTCCACAAATACCTTTTCTTGAGACCCACTACCAACTTGATTTTCCCAGTCCATATTGAAGTATGATGTATTTTAGAATCTAGAATCCTGGGATGTAGTCCACCCAGTCCAGGTGATTTTTCTACCTTCATTTGCTGTACATAAATCCCATCAGCGTCCTTTTACCTTTGCGATTCCTCAACTCTACCCACAGAGATTCTATGCCTTCTGATCCTATATCGCTCCTTGCTATCGATTTTACTTCATTCCATACTAACAACGCAACTCCACCTGCTTTGCCCATCTGCCTGTCCTTTCGATAGGACACATATCCTTGGATATTTAGATCCCAGCCCTGATCCCATTGCAGCCACGTCTGTGTGATGCTCACAACATCGTACGGACACCTTAAGTGCTGCATATCCACTGTGCAGAGGCTGTACACTAACTCCCTGACCTTCTGGACCATGACCCCACCACCAATAGGCCATTGTCTCCATATCTTCTCCTCATCTGTTCTCAGGACTGGCACTACCACTAGGCCTGTCTGGGGAAAGAGGCAAAAATCTGCCAGCATTTAAAAAAAGTCTGTTCCGGAATTCCTCATCAGCAAATCGGTGGGGTTGGTGGAAGGGGCGAGGCAGAGGGAGGTGGGGGAGACATTCCAACTCCCAATATGAGGAACTACAACACAGTAACATCCAATCCTGTGCAGCATCTCCCAACAAATTCAAACCCCACCAAATCAAACTGGAGGGCTCTGATTGGCTGTGATGTTGGCAGGCTGCCATGAGATTAGTGGAGTTTGAATTTCATTGAGGGATTCGGCATGAGCAGCATGCCATAGTGCCACTGCAATGGACGTCCCTGATTTGTTTTGTAGAGTGCTGCCATGATTTTTCTTAATGGGCGGTGGATTGCAAGTTAAACAGCAGCAGATCTTAAACCCATTGCGCACCTCTATATTCAGGAAGTGTGAGTTCTCCTCTGCAGGTAATGGGGATCCATGTTTTTTTTTAGAAATCATTTCATTGAGGCGTTTATAATTTTAATATTTTAACATTCTAAACAAAAGAGCGATCCAACACACGCAAAAACTCCACAATAACATACCCAACGTTCCCCCACCCTAACTCCTAGCTACCCATATATTAGATTCCCTGCCCTTATTTATCACTTCCATGCCTCCCCTTTCCACCCCACCCCCTCCTGCTGACGGCCAACTTTCCATGAAGAAGTCAATGAACGGCAAACCCCTGTAATGAACACCTTAAGGCGAACTTAATATTTTCTAGCCGAAGAAACTCTGCCATGTCACTGACCCACACATCAGACTTTGGAGGCACCGATTCCTTCCATCCCAGCAAAATCCGTCTCCGGGCCACTAGGGAGGCAAAGGTCAAAACGTCGGCCAGTCCCCCCCCCCCCCCCCCCCGCCCCCCCGAGCTCCCGGATCTTCCGACAGTCCAAATATTGCCATCTCTGGACTTGGAGTCACCCTTCCTTCCAGAAACTCTGAGATGACATCTGAAAACCCCTGCCAAATTCCTCTCAGCCATGGACATGCCCAACACATATGTACATGCTTCGCAGGACTTCCCCCATACCTCCCACAGCTGTCCTCCACTTCCTCAAAAAAACCTTCTCATCCAGACCACAGTCATATGAGTCCTGTGGCCCACCTTAATTTCGATCAGGCATTAATTCTCTTCAGCGCCTTCTCCCAGAATCGACTTCCAGCCCCCCTCCCAACTCTTCCTCCCACTTCCTCTTTACCTCTCCGATTGGGACCCTTCCCAGCCCATCAGTTCCTTACATATTTCCGAGACCCTGGCCTCCCCAACCCCAGATTTAGAAATTACCTTAACCTGTAGTCCCCTTAGACGGAGGCGAGGGAAGCTTGGAGCCTTCCTCCGGACAAGGTTCTGTACCTACAGTACCGAAATCCGTTCCCACCTGCCAACTTAATCTCCTCCTCTAGCTCCTCCAGGTTCGGGACACAATCCTCAATTAAGAGATTCCCAAATCTCTCGATCCCTACCCGCAGCCACCTCCTAAAGTCCCCGTCCAGCACCCCCCCCCCCCCCGAAGTGGACCGGTGATATCACAAATCAGTGACCACAATGGCCTCCTCCAGTCTCATATGCAGCCTGCACTGCCACACACTCTCTGGGTTGCCACTACCACTGGGTTTCTGGAGTACCAAGCCGGCGAGAATGGCAGAGGTGCAGTTAATGGAGCCTTCAGACCTATGTCCTTGCAAGATGCCGCATCCACTTGGTCCCACACCGACCCCTCTCCCACTGCCCATTTCCAATCGATCGAAATATTGGCCGCCCAGTAGTAATTAATAAAGTTCGGAAGGGCAATGCCCCCATCCCACGCCACCGCTCAAGAAGGACCTTCTTCACCATCGGGACTTTCGCGGCCCATAGAAAACCTGAGATCGCCGCATTCATATTCCTAAAAAATGCCTTGTGTATGATGATTCTGAGACACGAACAGTAATCACGGGAGGACTGTCATTTTTACAGTCTGTACCCTCCCCGCCAATGACAGCGGGAGCATATCCCACCTATGGAAGTCACCTTTCATTTGTTCAATCACCTTGCCCAAATTTAGTTTTTGAAGCTGACCCCAGTCCCTTGCCATCTAAATCCCTAGTACCTAAAACTCCTTCCCACCACGTTCAATGGTGTTTCCCTCAGTCTCCTCTCCTGCCCCCTTGCCTGAATTACAAAGGCCTCACTCTTGCCCATATTCAGTTTGTAACCTGAGAACCGGCCAAATTCCTCCAGTATTCCCATAATTCCTGCAACCCCCCCCCCCCCCCCCAAAGCGGCTGTTATGTAAAGGAGAAGATCATTTGCATAGAGTGAGACCCTATGTCCCACCTCCTCTCACTGTCCCCCGCCAAATGCTCGATGCTCTCAGCGCCATTTCCAAAGGCTCTATGGCCAGGGTAGACAGTAGTGAGGATAGTGGACACCCCTGCCTCATCCCCCAGCACAGACTTGGCAGTGTGGATGAGCAGAGAGATCTCGGTGTCCATGTACATAGATCCCTGAACGTTGCCACCCAGGTTGAGAATGTTATTAAGAAGGCGTACGGTGTGTTAGCTTTTATTGGTAGAGGGATTGAGTTTCGGAGCCATGAGGTCATGTTGCAGCTGTACAAAACTCTGGTGCAGCCGCATTTGGAGTATTGCGTGCAATTCTGGTCGCCGCATTATAGGAAGCATGTGGAAGCATTGGAAATGGTGCAGAGGAGATTTACCAGAATGTTGCCTGGTATGGAGGGAAGATCTTATGAGGAATGGCTGAGGGACTTGAGGCTGTTTTCGTCAGAGAGAAGAAGGTTAAGAGGTGACTTAATTGAGGCATACAAGATGATCATAGGATTGGATAGGGTGGACAGTGAGAGCTTTTTTCCTCGGATGGTGATATCTAGCACGAGGGGACATAGCTTTAAATTGAGGGGAGATAGATATAAGACAGATGTCAGAGGTATGTTCTTTACTCAGAGAGTAGTAAGGGCGTGGAATGCCCTGCCAGCAACAGTAGTGGACTCGCCAACACTAAGGGCATTCAAATGGCCATTGGATAGACATATGGGCGATAAGGGAGTAGTGTAGATGGGCTTTAGAGTGGTTTCGCAGGTCGGCGCAACATCGAGGGCCGAAGGGCCTGTACTGCGCTGTAATGTTCTATGTTCTATATAAGGATAGTCCCAGCAATTACAGGCCACTCAATTTAACACCTGCAGTGTCCAAGCTTCCATAAAATGACTATTCTGGATAAAATGAGTATTCACATGGAGAAATGTGGATTGATTAAAAAGTGGCAGCATGGGTTTCTAAAGTGACTAACTTGCCGGAGTTATTTGAGGAGTTAAGAGAAAGGGTAGATGAGGGTAATGCTATTGATGTGGTCTACGGGCAGCACGGTGGCGCAGTGGTTAGCAATGCAGTCTCACGGCGCCGAGGTCCCAGGTTCGATCCCCGCTCTGCGTCACTGTCCATGGGGAGTTGCACGTTCTCCCTGTGTTTCCCTGGGTTTAGCCCCGACAACACAAAGATGTGCAGGGTAAATTGCCCCTTAACTGGAAAAAATTAATTTGGTACTCATACACCTAATTGATGTGGTGTATTTACTCATACACCTAAATTCATGTGG
Organism: Scyliorhinus torazame; assembly: GCF_047496885.1. Taxonomy (NCBI): domain Eukaryota; kingdom Metazoa; phylum Chordata; class Chondrichthyes; order Carcharhiniformes; family Scyliorhinidae; genus Scyliorhinus; species Scyliorhinus torazame. The sequence goes on along the minus strand of NW_027308048.1, from coordinate 5,167 downwards.
TCGACATGGATCGACAGATGAATTTGATACAGTGCCACACAATAGATATATGAGCAAAATTATACCTCACAGAATGAAAGGGACAGTAGCAACATGTATCAAAAATTGGCTGAATAATAGGAAGCAGAGAGTAACGATCAATTGATATTTTTTGCAGTGGAGGAATGTTTGTAATGGTGTTCCCCAGGGGTCGATATTGAGATCTTTGCTTTTCCTGGTATATATCAATGGTCTAGATCTTCATGTGCAGGGAAAAATGTCAAAGTTTGCAGATGACACAAAACTCAAAAGCATTGTAAATTGTGAAATGGACAGCGTAAGACTTCCAAAGACAAATTGGCGGAGTGGCCATATAGGTGGCAGGTGAAGTTCAACGTAGAGAAGTGTGTGGTGATCTATTTTGGTCGGGAGAACATAAAAAGACAATACAAAATAAGGGGTTATTCTTAAAGGGGTACAGGAGCAGAGGGACCTGGGTGTATGTGATTAGATCCCTGAAGGTGGCAGGACAGGTGCAGAGAGCATGTGCTACTTTTGGCTTTATTAATAGGGCCAAAGAGTGCAAGAGCGAAAAGGTTATGCTGAACCTATGAAGACACTAGTTCGACCTCATTGTGTACAGCTCTGGGCGCCACGCTATAGGAAAGACGTGAATACATTGGGAAGAGGTTTCCAAGAATAGTTCCAAGAATGAGAAACTTCAGTTACGAGGCCAGATTGGAGAGATTGGGATTGTCCTCCGTGGAGAGAAGAAGGCTCAGACGAGAAGTTCAAAATCATGAGGGGGCTGCGTTGAGGAGATGTTCAAAATCATGAGGAGTCTGGACAGAGTAGATAGGGAGAAATTGTTTCCGTTCGTAAAAGGATCAAGACCAAGAGGGCAGAGATTTAAAGTGATTTGCAAAAGAAGCAAATGTGATGAATGAAAAAAGTTTTTCACCAAGCGAATAGTTGGGGTCCGGAATTCTCTGCCTGAAAGTGTGGTGGCAGGATTTATTGAGTCTTTCAAATGGCATTTTTAACTGAATAGAACAAAGAAGTACAAAGAACAATATAGCACAGGAACAAGCAGGAGGAGGAGGAGCGTCCAGAGAGGCGGCGCAAGCTGCCGCAGAGGGACAGGCGGCAGCCGCCCAGGCTGGAGGGACACCTGACCGACAGGACGAGGAGGGGGAGGAGGACGTCGCGGCCCCACGGCAACGGAGGCACCCGAGGGCGCCCCATGTGGACCGGCCCCGGCAGTCATACCAGGACCTCACGGACCGGGAATGCAGGAGGAGACTCCGGATGAGGCGGGAAACCGTGGCACACATCTGCCACCTGCTGCACACCTGTCACCGCGTGGCACTGGCGGGGGACACCCTCTCCCCGTGTCCGTCAAGGTTATGGCGGCCCTGAACTTTTATGCAACGGGGTCATTCCAGGTACCGTGTTAGAACATAGAACAATACAGCGCAGTACAGGCCCTTCGGCCCACGATGTTGCACCGAAACAAAAGCCATCTAACCTACACTATACCATTATCATCCATATGTTTATCCAATAAACTTTTAAATGCCCTCAATGTTGGCGAGTTCACTACTGTAGCAGGTAGGGCATACACGGCCTCACTACTCTTTGCGTAAAGAACCTACCTCTGACCTCTGTCCTATATCTATTACCCCTCAGTTTAAAGTTATGTCCCCTCGTGCCAGCCATTTCCATCCGCAGGAGAAGGCTCTCACTGTCCACCCTATCCAACCCCCTAATCATTTTGTATGCCTCTATTAAGTCTCCTCTTAACCTTCTTCTCTCCAACGAAAACAACCTCGAGTCCATCAGCCTTTCCTCATAAGATTTTCCCTCCATACCAGGCAACATCCTGGTAAATCTCCTCTGCACCCGCTCCAAAGCCTCCACGTCCTTCCTATAATGCGGTGACCAGAACTGTACGCAATACTCCAAATGCGGCCGTACCAGAGTTCTGTACAGCTGCAACGTGACCTCCTGACTCCGGAACTCAATCCCTCTACCAATAAAGGCCAACACTCCATAGGCCTTCTTCACAACCCTATCAACCTGGGTGGCAACTTTCAGGGATCTATATACATGGACACCTAGATCCCTCTGCTCATCCACACTTTCAAGAACTTTTCCATTAGCCAAATATTCCACATTCCTGTTATTCCTTCCAAAGTGAATCACCTCACACTTCTCTACATTAAGCTCCATTTGCCACCTCTCAGCCCAGCTCTGCAGCTTATCTATATCCCTCTGTAACCTGCTACTTCCTTCCACACTATCGACAACACCACCGACTTTAGTATCGTCTGCAAATTTACTCACCCACCCTTCTGCGCCTTCCTCTAGGTCATTGATAAAAATGACAAACAGCAACGGCCCCAGAACAGATCCTTGTGGTACTCCACTTGTGACTGAACTCCATTCTGAACATTTCCCATCAACCACCACCCTCTGTCTTCTTTCAGCTAGCCAATTTCTGATCCACATCTCTAAATCACCCTCAATCCCCAGCCTCCGTATTTTCTGCAATAGCCTACCGTGGGGAACCTTATCAAACGCTTTGCTGAAATCCATATACACCACATCAACTGCTCTACCCTCATCTACCTGTTCAGTCACCTTCTCAAAGAACTCGATAAGGTTTGTGAGGCATGACCTACCCTTCACAAAGCCATGCTGACTATCCCTGATCATATTATTCCTATCTAGATGATTATAAATCTTGTCTCTTATAATCCCCTCCAAGACTTTACCCACTACAGACGTGAGGCTCACCTGTCTATAGTTGCCGGGGTTGTCTCTGCTCCCCTTTTTGAACAAAGGGACCACATTTGCTATCCTCCAGTCCTCTGGCACTATTCCTGTAACCAATGATGACATAAAAATCAAAGCCAATGGTCCAGCAATCTCTTCCCTGGCCTCCCAGAGAATCCTAGGATAAATCCCATCAGGTCCCGGGGACTTATCTATTTTCAGCCTGTCCAGAATTGCCAACACCTCTTCCCTACGTACCTCAATGCCATCTAATCTATTTACCTGGAGCTCAGCATTCTCCTCCACGACATTATCTTTTTCCTGAGTGAATACTGACGAAAAATATTCATTTAGTATCTCGCCTATCTCTTCAGACTCTACACACAACTTCCCATCCCTGTCCTTGACTGGTCCTACTCTTTCCCTAGTCATTTGCTTATTCCTGACATACCTATAGAAAGCTTTTGGGTTTTCCTTGATCCTTCCTGCCAAATACTTCTCATGTCCCCGCCCCAACTGAAACTTCACACCTTATCTTCACATAGGCCTCCTTCTTCCTCTTAACAAGAGATTCCACTTCTTTGGTAAACCACGGTTCCCTCGCTCGGCACCTTCCTCCCTGCCTGACCGGTACATACTTATCAAGAACACGCAGTAGCTGATCCTCGAACAAGCTCCACTTATCCAGTGTGTCCAACACTTGCAGCCTACTTCTCCACCTTATCCCCCCCAAGTCACGTCTAATGGCATCATAATTTCCCTTCCCCCAGCTATAACTCTTGCCCTGTGGTGTGTACTTATCCCTTTCCATCCTTAACGTAAACGTCACCGAATTGTGGTCACTGTCCCCAAAGTGCTCACCTACCTCCAAATCCAACACCTGGCCTGGTTCATTACCCAAAACCAAATCCAATGTGGCCTCGCCTCTTGTTGGCCTGTCAACAAACTGTGTCAGGAAACCCTCCTGCACACACTGTACAAAAAACAACCCATCTAATGTATTATATCTTTTCCAGTCAATATTTGGAAAGTTAAAGTCTCCCATAATAACTACCCTGTTATTTTCGCTCTTATCCAGGATCGTCCTCGCCATTCTTTCCTCTACATCCCTAGAACTATTTGGAGGCCGAGAGAAGACTCCCAACAGTGTGACCTCTCCTTTCATGTTTCTAACCTCAGCCCATACTACCTCGGAAGATGAGTCCCCATCTAGCATCCTCTCCGCCACCGTAATACTGCTCTTGACTAGCAGCGCCACACCTCCCCCTCTTTTGCCTCCTTCTCTGAGCTTACTAAAACACCTAAACCCCGGAACCTGCAACATCCATTCCTGTCCCTGCTCTATCCATGTCTCCAAAATGGCCACAACATCGAAGTCCCAGGTACCAACCCATGCTGCCAGTTCCCTTATTTCGTATACTCCTGGCATTGAAGTAGACACACTTCAAACCACCTACCTGAACACTGGCCCCCTCCTGCGACGTCAAATCTGAGCTCCTGACCTCTATACTCTCATTCTCCCTTACCCTAAAACTACAATCCAGGTACCCATGCCCCTGCTGCATTAGTTTAAACCCCCCCAAAGACCACTAACAAATCTCCCCCCCAGGATATTTGTGCCCCGCAGGTTCAGATGTAGACCATTCGGCCAGTCAAGATGCCCGGGCCGTGGGCTTCTCTGCCGTGGCCGTGTTCCCCATTGTCCAGGGCGTGATCGATGGGATGCATGTCACCGTGCGGCCACCTGCAGATAACAGGGCCGTGTTCACCAATAGGAAGGGGACCTATTCGATGAACATACCACCGCATGATGATCCTGCACGTCTGGGCCCGTTACCCACTCCAGTGTCAGAGGGCAGGAATCACAGGAGTCCACCTCCATCCCTTTGGCGGCCGTTTCCTGGGGCGTCCTGGCCTAAGATGGGCCAGGCTGCGGCCCGGGCGACTGGGATGGCGAGCTGCCAGCCTGTCCTGCCCGTTGCCCACCCGATGCACCTGGGACGGAAGGGGGGGGGGTCCGAGGTGTCGCGGTGTACCGGGACCTCCCCTACAGGGGGAGCCAGGACGGACCACACCACCTCCTCCTCCCTTGGGGTGCTCGATGGCCCCCAGGCCTCTACATGGGTGGGGGATGCGAACGGACTGGCCATCCGACGCCCCTCCCCCCGACATCTGGCGCTGCCAGTCCTGGAGGCCCGTGCTGGTATCGACAGGGGTCTGCAGGTTTGCAGCCATGGAGCCCAGGGGGTTGGCAAACCCTGTCTGTGACAGTGCGACGCTGGCACGCACATGGCCACTGGCGCCGATGCCCTCAGCGATGGCCTGCAGAGGCTGGGCCATGGCCTGGCCAGGAACAAGCCCTTCGGCCCGGACAAGCCTGTGCGGTCATAACACCACCTTTCGCCAAAAT